>NW_020954017.1:498415-509461 GCF_900497805.2 Vombatus ursinus
CCCCCCCCCCCCCCCCCCCCCCCGCATCTTCCCTGTTACTGGAGAGGGTACCACCATCCTGGACTCCCCACTCCTGCTGCCCCTCATCAGGCCTGTCAGTTTCACCTCTGTAGCATCTCTTGTGGATTTCATCTCCTCCTCAATAGTGTCCTTCTCTCCTCTGAGGCTTCGCCCACCTGAGTCCAGGCCTTCATCATCTCCTGCCTGGATCACTGCAATAGCTGCTGGGGGGATTTGCCCGCCCCAGGTCTCTCCCCACTCCTATCTATCCATTATTCTGCCACCAAAGGGATTTTCCTAAAATGCAGGCCTGATCATGTCACCCCCTACTTAGTAAACTGCAGTGACTTCCTGTTGCCTCTGGGATCAAATACAAAATATTCTGGTTGGCATTCAAAGCCCTTCATCACCTGGCCCCCTCCTAACTTTCCAGCCTTCTTACACCTTAGTCCCCAGAATATCTTCCTCAATACAGTGACACCGGCCTTTTGGCTGTTCCAGGAGCAAGACCCTCCATCTGGGCTCTGGGCGTTGTCTCTGGCAGTCCCCCATGCTTGTCCCTTCTGTGCTCTGCCCACCGACCTCCTGGCTTCCTTTAAGTCCTGACTAAAATCCCACCTTCCACAGGAGGCCTTTCCATATTCCCCTTAATCTTATCTCCAATTTGACTGGTCTCTCTCCTGTTTGTACATAGCTGTTGGTGATGTCTCCTCTCTTAGACTGTGAGCTCCTTGAGGACAGGGACTGTCTTTTGCCTTCTGTTTTATCCCCAGCACCTAGCACAGTGCCTGGTACTTAATAGGGACTTAATAAATGCTTTTTAACAGACTGAATTTGTTTAAAAAAAAAAAAGGGGGGGTGGGGCTGGCCCTGCCTGGGATCCCAACTCTAAGCCCATGAAAAGGGTTGGGGGAAGGGGTGAGATGCAACTTGAGATAATGTTTGTAATTTGTATAAATTGATAAATTCAAGTTTCCACTTACAGATAAAATAAGTAGTTACTTGCTGATTGTAGGAGGAGGAAAAGGGGGTTCAATGAGCTCCCATCTGGGCAGGTTTCCTGCATCTGGCTTCTATGAGATGAGAGGTGCCTTTCAGGGGGGGCAATGGAATCCCAAGTTGGGGGACCAAAGTGTAGGCTGGCATGGCTGGAACCTGGAGCATTTGAAGGGGAGTACGCCAGCATTTACAGAGCAAGCTAAGATTTGTGTATGTGATCTCACTGTAATAATAATAACTTTTATATAGCAATTACAAGGAACCAGACACTGCTAAGTGCTTTACAGTCATTTTCTCATTTTGTCCTCACTGCAAGCCTTGGGATGTTGGTAGGTGTTGTTATGGTCCCCATTTCACAGGTGAGGAAACTGAGGCAGACAGGTGAGAAGACTTGCCCAGGGTCACACAACTAGCAAGAGTCTGAGGAAGGATTTGAACTCGGTTCTTTTGATCCCAGGCCCAGTTCTCTGTCCACTGAGCCACCTAGCTAGCTGTTTTCAGTGCAGCCAGCTCCAATTAACACAAGTCATGAATCCCCCTGAAGTGCTTGCATTATTTGAATTCACGCTCCATAGCTCCCTCGGGCTGGAACCAGTGACGGTAGTTTACATAATTATAACTTCCAGTCATGGGAATTTGAATACATGTGACCACCTCAAAAGATTCGCCATTCACACTAAGGAAAAACGTGGTGTAACCTGAAACAAAGCTGGAAACTTAGGGTCGGTCAATTATGAAGGGCGTAAAATACAAGTTCTCCATTTGCCATTTAATCCCAGGGGCCATAGGGGGCCACTGAGTGAGCGAGTAGCAGCAAGGCCCTCTTGGGTTGTAGACATATTTTGGTCGTTGTGTGGAGGGTGGATGGGAGAGGAGGGACTAGTCTAGATAGGTTATTTAAATAGGCCAGAGGTTAAATGGTGGGGATCGTGGCAATGGGCAAAAGGAGTATTTGGTGCCAGGAATCTTAGTTTGAATCCTGTAGGATTCACAACCTCTTTTGGGGACCAGATGACCTGGAAACTCCTTTTCAGCTCTGGAGCTAGGATCTCATTTCACTAGGGTGGTATCCTTCTGGGAGTGGATATGGATATGGATATGGGGGTGGGGGCAGCTTGGAAGGATGGGAGCGCCCTCAAGAAATGCCAGCGTTTGAGGGAGAGGTGGGTTTGGGGGAGGAGGATACTAATGAAATAGAAATATCTCATAGGTATCAAGTGAGATTTTTTTTTAGAGTTATATTTATTTTTTAAAATAAACATTTCATTTTAACATTCATTTTGTTTTTAAAATTTGAGTTCTGAATTCTGTTTCTTCCTCCTGCCCCTCCCGCACCCCTTTGCGAAAGTAGTAATGTGATATCAATCATGGGAAACATTTCTATATTGGCCATGTTGGAAAAAAAGATGAGAAAAAGAAAACCAAAAAAATCATACTTTATTCTGGAAAATGGGATCATATTTGTTAAGCACTTAGCATAGTGCCTGGCACATTGGTGGGTGCTTACTAAATGGTTATTCGTGGTGTGGTGCCTTGGGCCTGGAGCTCAGAAAAGAAGCTCGGACTGGGAGTCATCTGTGATCACCAGGAGGAGAGAGAGGCCAGGCCCGAACCTGGGGGGCATCTGCAGAACTGGGGAAAGAAGTGAGTGAGGCCAGAAGAGGGTCCTTGGTTTGGTGGGGAGAGGACTTAGCCAAGGTCATAGAGGACCTTGAGATTACAAATGGAGGTAATCGGCTCAATTGTGGGGCTAGACCCGGAGGGCTGAGTGCAAGAGACTGCCTTCTGGCCTGTGGTGGCCCCTTCACAGTGCCCAGCCCGGCCCACCAGCCCCTTCCTCAGGGTCTGCGGATCCAATCAATCCTCCCTGAGGATTCTTGATTAGCTGCCTCCTTGGGACTCCACTGACCACCCCTGGCTCCCTCCCTTTTCCCTTCTAGGCATTGTCTCTTCTTCATAGAATATAAGCTCTCTGAGGGCAGCTAAGGCCTTCCCTTTTTTTGCATCCCCTAGGAAATGCTTAATCGATGTGTTTTCGAGCTTTGATCCTAGGATGCTGTACCAGGGGTCTGAAAGGGGTCCTGGAGGTCTTCTCATCCATCCCTGTCACTTTTGTTTTTATTCCTCTGCCTCCACACCCAAGTCTGTTAGCCCAGGTTAAGTCAATGAACGCTTATTCAGCACCTGCTCTCCCTGGGAGCCCTGTGTGTCTAGGCTACACGTTAATCGTTTCCTTGATGATCATGGGCTGGGTCCAGAGGGATGCACCTTGAGTAGGGGCTCATTTTAAGTAGTTTCCTGATAAGCTTCTCCCTGGAGCCCTGGGAAGTAAGTGTTGCACACCCGCTTCAAGGATGGAGACACCCGGGCCCAGAGAGAGGAAGGGACCTGTCAGTTAGTCATGTAGTACTTATTGGTGGTGGTGTTAAGTTGTGTCCGCTTCTGTGTGACCCCAGTTGGGGTTTTCTTGGCAGAGATACTGGGATGGTTTACCATGTACTTCTGCAGCTCATTTTACAAATGAGGAAACCAAGGCAAACAGGGTGAAGTGACTGGCCCAAGGTCACACAGGTAGTAAGTGGCTGAGGTCAGTCTTCCTGACTCCAGGCCCAGTGTTCTATCCACTGCCTTTAGTATGTGTTAAGCACCTACTTTGTGTTAAGCAGCAGTCCGTGATCACACGTGTCTGGGGCTCTTATACTGTGCCTGCAGCCAATCCTAGAGACTGGATCAGCCTCCTGGCTCTTCCCCATTCTGAGTATTGGGGTTCTAATAGACGGAGTTTGGGATTCTCAAGGTCGTAGAATTTAGTTAGAATCGGATAAGACCCTCAAGGTTGAACTAGAGGTGAAACTGTTTGTTTATAAATTCTCAAAGGTATTAGTGGCAGTGCTGGGATTTGAATCCGGGCCTCTCTGGCTTCAAATCCAGTGCTTTTTCTTCTTGCTAGTCTCAGAACTCCCCCTCCCCCTTCCCAACAGACTCCTTCCCCCTCCCCTATTGTGACCTTGAACTCTGGTCCCCGGAAGACACAGAAACAGATTCCGAGGATTCCTAGACTAGTCAACAGACTGACCAAACACTTCAGGTTGAATTGGGTTCCCTGGTGAAGGGAGGGAGAGAAGAAACAAAACATTAGGATTTGCCGTCTTGAGTCCCGTGTTGAGCCTTAACTCTGACCTTTATAACCTCCGGGCCTCAGTTTCTTCATCTGTCCAAAAAAACAAAAAAAAGAGTGTGGGGGGGTGACTAGATGACCTTTTGGTTGGGGGCTGGGGGTGCAGATGGAACAGGTTAATAGACTCAGACCCGGAAGGAAGAGTTCAGATCATCAAGTTCAAACTTCTCATTTTGGGACAAAAGGCCTTCACTTGACCTACTTCTTACAGAAAGGCTTCTGGCCTGTATCTAGATCAGAGAAACTCTTATCACTTGGCCTGGAGAAGTTAATTTAATCTGATGTGGAGCTCCCTTTTCAGGCCTGAGGCTCCTGGCCTGGGCCCTGAGGGCCCATTCTCATCCCAGCCCGACTGACCATTGTGGTCCTCCCTTTAATGCCTGTTCGTCCAGGTGGCCCACCCAGCTGCCTCCCCAAGGCAGGCACACGGCCCTGAGTTTTTCAAGGGCAGACCTTTCTGGGCAGTCCTGCCCACCTGGAGAGTATTCAAGCAGGGGGAACCAGCAACACCTTCCCCCAGCAGCAGCCATCACTGTCGATGGGCACTGGACTTTGAGCCAAGATGGGGAAGGGAAGGGTAGAAGCGTTTTTATGGCACCTCCTGTATGCTGGGCAATGCGTGAACTGCGCCAAGCCCTTTTAACAAGCATACTTTCATTTGTTCCTCATAACAACTCTTCGAGGGAGGTTCTGTTATGATCCCCAGTTGAGGAAACTGAGGCAGACAGATTGAGTGATTTATCCAGGGGTCACCCAGTATCTGAGTCTGGATTTGAGCTCATGTTTCCATCAGCTACCTTGGATAATGAGGGCCTAGTTTCAAATCCTACCTCAGTCCCATTTCCCCATCTGGAAATGGGTATAGCAATGGTGTCTACCTCCTGGGCTTGTTATGAGGCTCAAGTGAGAGCAAAAATCACTCTCCCAAACTCAGAGATGCCCCCATAGCCCACCTTGCCCCAGTAGCCTTCCATTTATGGTTGTTTTTTTTTTTTTTTTTTGAGGTTAAGTGACTCGCCCAGGGTCAACCAGTGTCTGAGTTATGAAGCTTGATTTGAAGTCGGATCCTCCTGATTCCAGAGCTGGTGCTTCATCCACTGCACCACCTAGCTGCTCCCTTCAATTTATATTCAGGGCCCTGGCCATGAGCCTCCTTAAAAGAGAGATAGAATGGTGCCTGTGAGCCTCAGGCCTTGAGCTGCTATCAGCAGCCTTTTACATTCATAGAGGGGTCTAAGATGTACAAATCACCTGCATCTTCTTTTTTGGCCATACTTGAAATTTTAAATGTGATACTTTGGTCTTCAGGCCTGGTGCCCAGAAGTGAACATAGTACTCCCCTTGTGGCCTGACCAGAGCAGAGGACATTGTGACTGTCATATTATACCCCCTCACTCTGAGCTTGCAGGCCACTAGAAACACCAGATCTTTTTTCTCTCCCCTCCCTTTCCTCCACCTTCCCATCTCCCCGTTTCTCTTTTTCCCTTCTCCTCCTCCCTTCTTCTTATCTTATCCTGGAACTTCATTGGCCACTCATAGGCCCAAACCTACTGCTGATCCAAACAAACTCTCCCCTGCTGTTTCTGACCTAGGCTGGTTTTCCCATTCTCAGGCAGCCTAGTGGGATACCTGACTCCCTTCCCCCGTCCTAGCATATTGATACCTGTACTTAGTGTAAGCCATGTGGTCCTTTATCCAAGTCAGTGTTAAAAGTCTGGACCAAGCAGAGATCCATGGGGCACTCCATGAGAGTCCTTCCCATATCATGCTGATAGAGATGGGTACTAGAGCAATCATTTCTTAAAGAACTCCTGGATGAGGAAACTCCATCTACCAGTGTAGGTTGGCAGCCCTCTCTGCTTAGGGCCCTAAGTCACTACGTATTTATTAAGCACCTACTAAGTGCTAGGCCCTGCCCTCAAGGGACTCCCAGTCTAAAGGGGGGGGATCACCTGCAAACCAATAGGTATGAGTAAGCTCTAAGTAGGATAACTTGGAGATTCCAATTAAGTGGGATCAGGTTAAGTGACATGTTTAGGGCCACCCCTCCAATAGGTATCTTGGGTTTTTCCGGCTGGGAGGCCCTCGAAGGTCCTGGGGTCCCATACCCAGAGCAGGAAGGGACTTCAGATGCCATCTGAGGGCTTGTTTTATGGCTAAGGAAAGCCTTCACCCCCCTGACCATTCGGCCCTCCTTCCAGGGGACGAGCAGAAGGGCTGCATTAACATCGCAGTCACTGGTCACGAAGGGGAGGGAGGTGAATCTGGCAGGACTGAGACCCTTTGGCAGCCGCTGCTTCCTCTTCCTTCTGGCTGTCCTCCCATTACACATTCTAGGAATCCTCCTCCTCTGAATTCCCCGAGGCTCGGCGCCCCCGGGGCCAAATCCAGCAGAAGCATCTGGGGAGACGCCAGGGCGTTCCTCCTTCCCTATAATGCCGGCCAGTAGAAGTTGTTCTTCTGGGCCTGCTCTCTGTTCATACGGGGCTTCCCAGTTTCCTCTGAAATTGTTTCTTCCTTTTCTATGGGGAAGGGAAACAAGCATTTATTGAGAACCTGCTGTATGCCAGGCATTGGGGTAGCTCTTTACAACTATTAACTCATTTGATCTTCACAGCAACCCTGAGATAATAAACCCTGTTTATTATCCCCATTTTACAGTTGAAGAGACTGAAGCAAACAGAGGTGGAGTCATTTAACCCAGGGCCACACAGCTAGTAAATGTCTGAGGCTGGATTTGAACTCATCTTCCTGACTCCAGGCTCACTGCACCACCTAGCTGCCAATCGTGGCATAACTCTCCTACCAATTCATTTAGCCATTTCTCTGTAAGCAGGCACCTGCCCCCACCCCCTCAGTTTCCTGTTTTTTGGCCACTTCTAGAAGAGGTGCTGTCTGTATTTTTGTGCTTGTGGGATGGGTCCTTTTCCTCCAGCCTTCATCTCTTTGGGGTGTGGGCCCAGACCTGTCACTGGGTACAAAGCCTTTGTTTTAGTTACTTATGGGGGAGAGTTCTGAATGGTTTGCATTTTGTATGCCTGATGTAGTCTCCCTTAAGGAACCTCTTCATTTTTGCCTGTCTCCCCGACACCTGAAACTTAGGAGGAATTTCCCGAAGGCTTGTTTGCTAACTGCCAGATCACACCATGGACCCTTGGAGTTCTTTCGGGGGAGGGGGTTGGGGAACAAGCTTTTATGAAGTGCCTCCTGGGGGGGGGGGGAGCATTGTGCTAAAGGACTTTACAAATATAATTCTGGCAGAGAATTTCAGACCTGAGACCCTCAGGAAGACTTGTTCAGCCCCCCTCCTTGTGCCTGGAGAGGGAGTGAGGGTGGAAGGGGCTCGCCCAAGATCCCCGGCAGTCAGCACTGCACTGGCCTGCCCAGCCCAGGCCTCAGTTTCCTGCCAGGCTCCTTTCACCCCTCCCTAGACTGGTCCAAGCTCTGTCATTTCGCACACGTGGAGAGGGGCTCACGGTGGAGCCGAGGTGGGTTAGAACCACCTGGCATTTTCCCTCCCTGACATCTCTTTCTTCTTCCTCCTCCCAGGCGAAGCCAGGCAGATCCCAATTCCTGTCCCAGTGATCCGCCTTCCCCGGGGCCCGGATGGCACCAGCCGGGGTTTCTGCGCTGCCCGGGGCCGGGACAGGGCTGGCTCTGTGGCCGAAGTGGCTGAGCAGCAGGCCCGGGCTGCCCTGCGGGAGCGCTACCTGCGGAGCATCCTGGCCATGGTGGGGCGTCCTGTGCATTTTACCCTGCACGAGCGCGTCCAGGTGGACGCCCACTTCGGGGCCACCGACCTGGACGTGGCCAACTTCCACGTGTCCCAGCTGCAGACGCCCCTCGGGGTGCAGGGCGAGGCCCTGCTCCGCTGCGCTGACATCATCTCCTACTCCTTCCAGCTGTGAGCCCTCCCTCTCCCGGCAGCCCCCAGAACTTGGACGGCCAGCCTGGCCTAGGACCAGGGAGGGAGTGGCCCAGCCTGAAGTGCAGGGGCTGCAACATCCCCATGGCTCACATACCGGCGGGGACCAGCGGGGAGCCCCCTTCTTGCCCAGCTGGTGCGAAAAGGAGGCGTGACTGGACTGAGCGCTCGGGAGAGTGAGCGGGGACCCACCTTCCCAGGCCAGCCACAACTATCCGAGGTCCTGGACTCCACCGAGGGTCATTTGGGGAGGGGACCACCAATAAACCCCCTAGCCGCTCGTGGGAACTGCCTAATTCTTTGCAGAGTCACCACAGATCTCACTGTTTCCCCCAAGAATGGGAAGGCAGCAGCCTTATCCATTCATTCAGTAAACATTTATCAGGCGCCTGCTCTGTGCCCAGCAACTGGGCTAAGCGCTGGAAGAAGGGAAGGGAAGAGATCGGGGCGGGCTTCTAGGAGGAGGGGGTCTGGAGGAGCTGGGTGGCAGGCGGGGGACGATAGCCCTCTGAGGATGTCTTCAGGAAGAGGGAAGCGGTTCAACACGGTCAGAGGCGCTGGGTGGGTGGGGGCGGGGCGAGGAGTGTGGTGTGGCTTTCGGGAAGCAGATCTATGGCGATCTGTCGGGAATCGCACAATCCTCCAAGTCGCCCCTTTTCCTTTCAATAAATGCCCGAGACTGCCTCGATTCCCCGAGGTAAGAACGACCGCCCTCGAGGATCGATGATTTTTTTTTAAAAGTCTTATATCTCCGAACTGGGCTGGGCGAAAGTGCTTCTGCGACAGCGGTCCCGGCGAAAAGCTTGGCAGCCATGGGGGCGGGGCTCGTGCCTCCTCTCGCACGTGCCTGTTCGCTCCATCACTTTCGCCAGTTTCACCGCTCCCTTTTTCGCCACTTTTCTGCCCTCGCTTCTATCCAGTATAAAGGTCCCCAGCTTCCACCGTCTCTGGGCGTCTCTCATCGAAGTTAGTCTTCTGCTCCACAATCGCGTGGAATGGCCAGCACCGAATGCGGCGTTTGTTGTGAAGAGCGAGCACGAAAGGGGGCGGGGCTTGGCGTCTCAGCGCCGAAGGAATCCTCTGGCTGCCTAGCCATCCGACCTCGCATATTCGACACGGTTTTCCTTCTTTTCCCCTCCAAGACCCCCCTTCCACTTCTTATGCATCTGGATACTGCTGAGCTCCTTCTCTCTCTTTAGACATTTTAAAATTAAGGCTTAACAAAGGTTAACTTGTTCCCGTCACTTGAAGGTGACGAAAGTGAGAATTCGGATGCTGTGGATGCAGAGAAACGGGAAGGGAGGTGTGGGAGCAGCCTGGCAGCGGCCATCTGTCTGCCTGTCCGATTCTGCACATTCGTAGATGTTCTTCCTCCTTTCCCTCATTCAGTTTAATTTGGTTCATAAAAAATGGTGCGGCACTCCCGCTTTTTGCGTCTTCTCGATTTGGTGCTGAAGCGCAGCGGCCAAGCTATTCACCGCATATGGCTCTATACCGTGGGAGCAACAGAAGCGTGGTTTGGATTGGCTTCGTCGTTTCGACACAGCCTTCCCCCATCTGCTTGTCCGCACGAGCGTATTCGCCACAGAGCTTACTTTTCTCTCTGTTAAATTTATACTTTGTGTTTCTGTCCTGCAGTTCTAACCTCTCCAATTTTTCCCTTTGTTTTGTTTTTTCTTTTTTGAAGCTGTCCCCTCCCGTCTAAATGGATGTCTATTGCGAAAGTGCGACAGCTGACGCGGCGCTCATGAAAGTGCAAGAGAATGAGCCGTCCCGTGGGTGGGTCTAAGATGTGACGGGGGCGTGTCTTCGCAGCGCCGGAGGCGGCATTCTCTTGTCCGCCTTGTTGTCCTCCTCGACACATTCGCCACAATCGCCGCGTCTTCTTCCCTCCAGATTCCATGCCGCAGTCCTTTCTCTTTATATCCCTTTTTTGTTTCCTTCCTCCGTCGCCTTCGCGGCTCTCCCCAGGTGCCCGTGTTTTTCACTTTAGTGGGACGTCGGTGACGAAAGTGCGTCTTCGGACGCGCTCTGCAGGTCCGGCACCAACGTGCATGTGGCGCGCGCCGGGGCGGGGGCGCGCGCTTGGGCTCCCTGGCGACGACGTCGACGTCAACGTCAAACGAGGAGGCGGTGGCGGCGGCGGCGGCGGCGGCGGCGGCGGAAGAGGCGGCGGACGGCGGCGTCGGTGGGGGCCGCGCGCGCTCGGGCTCCGCGTCGGGGTCGCCGTTGGGCTCGGAGCAGCCGGGGTCAGGGGCTCGGGACGCGGGAGGCGCCGGGGCCGGGGCCATGGGCCGGCGGGGGCTGGGCCCGGGGCCCCGCTGAGCTCGAGCCGAGCCCGTGCAGGCCATGGCGGGCGTGCCCGCGGGCGCTGAGGCCGCCGGCGCCGCGCTGGGCCCGGCCCTGGAGGAGGCGCCGGTCCCGGCCCCGGCCCCGGAGCAGGCCCCGGTCGGCGCTGGGGACGCCGCAGCCGCCGGGCTCAAGGCCGCCTCCAAGCGCGTCACCTTCCCCTCGGACGAGGACATAGGGTCCGGAGCCGTGGAGCCCAAGGACCCCTGGAGACACGGTACCAGCGGCCGGGGGCGCAGCCCGGGGGACAGAAGGCACGGGCGGGGGGCAGTCCCGGAGGGCAGCCTGGAGGAAGAGGAGGGCACAGTGAGGTCCGTCCCGGAGGACAGCCTGGAGGAAGGGGGAATACAGACGGTGTGGTCAGTACCAGAAGACAGCCTGGAGGAAGAGGAGGGGACTGACAGTAGTCAGTCCCGGAGGGCAGTCGGAGTGGGGGGGCTCACGGACTGACGACAGTGGTGAGTGCCAGAGAGCAGACTAGAGGAGCGGGAAAACAGACAGTGTGGCCAGTCCCAGAGGACAGCCTGGAGGAAGAAGAGGGGACAGAGTGTGGTCAGTCCCAGAGGGCAGCCTAGAGGAGGGGGAAAACAGACTG
>NW_020954017.1:509471-574959 GCF_900497805.2 Vombatus ursinus
TGTGGTCAGTCCCAGAGGGCAGCCTAGAGGAGGGGGAAAACAGACTGTGGTCAGTCGCGGAGGGGCTGGTCAAGAAGTTAGTCCCGAGAAGACCCTGCAGGAGAGGGAATTTGGGGGTCCTTGTCAGGGGGCGGAGGGGCAGGGTGGCATCCTGGAGGATGGGTTGCTGGGAAGGGGGTGGCTAAGAAGAGGAGTTTTTGTGGTGGGGGGGCTGTTCCAAAGGAAGTAGGCCCCCCCCCCCCGTTGAGAGAAGTTGGTTCTGGAGGCGCTGGTGGAGAGAGTAAAAGTGGTTTGGGGGAGCTTGGTGGGCAGCTTGGAGGAGGAGGAGGAAGTTTGTTTTAGGGGATGGTCTTTGGTGGAAAAAGTTGGCTGGTTCTGGAAGGCACCTTGGAAGTGGAACTGTGGCCTGGGGGCAGGGTGAAGGTGGTTTTTCAGGTTCTAGAGTCTGCTAATAAGGGCTGCGTCCTGGGGGCAGCACGGCAGAGGGCAGGGGTCAGTTAGCCTATTAAGAAAGCCCCGGACCTAGGGGAGGGTTTCCAAAAGTTGGTTCTTCCTGGGAGGGAGGCAATTTTCAAGGAAACTGGAGTGTTGAGCTGGGGGTGGGACGACAACAGGGAGGCGGCTGGCTGGGTGCTGAGGGCAGGACGAGGGCTTCTAGAGGTGGAGGGGCATGGCAGGTCAGTAGTGCGGCCTGGTCCTCCCTTTGCAGGTGAGCCTCAGTGACTGGCCTTGGGTCACACAATGGGGAGAAGTGGCTGAATGATTCACCTAGGTTCTCCAGCTGCCCCCTCCCTGTGCCCCCAGATGGAGAAGGGGGTTGCTTAGGATGGAGGGGGAGAAGGAAAGCTGTGCTGCTCCTGAGAGCACCTTTGATCTTGGGCAGAATGCAGGTCCTTGGAGTGGGGCCCCACGAGAAAGCTAGGGGGTCTCCCTACAGGTGGGAGAGTAGTAGAGGGGGCCGGGAGCAGACACAAGGGAGCCGCTCCAACTCCGGCAACTGAAGATGGGTCATTTGAGCTGGGCCTGCAAGTGCATGGTTAAGACCCAAACACGAATGGGGAGGGAATTCAGTCAGCCAGTAAGCATTTATTAAGTGCCTTCTGTGTGCCAGACGCTGTGCTAAGTATTAGGGATATGAAGAAAGGCAAAAGATAGTTCCTACCTTCAAGGAGCTTACACTCTAACGGGGAGACAACAGGCAAATGACTATGTACAAACAAACGATGTAGAAGATAAATAGGAAATAATTAGCAGAGGGAGGGCACTGGAGTGAATTGGGGTTGGGGAAAGGCTTCCTTCTACAGGTGGATAAAAGAAAGCCAGGGAGGAAGGAGGGAGGGAGACAGCGCTCAAGAGCATCCTAGGCATGGGGATGGGACAGAGGCAGCCAGGAGGCTGGTGTCACGGGATGGGGAGTAAGGGAGAAGGGGACCCAGTGATCAAGGTGAGGGTGACATGGTTGTCACAGTGCCCAAAGTCTGGCAAACCTGGGTCATATTCAGGAGCTAAAGGGGACCCTGAAGTCCAAGAAGGTGGGGGGGGGGGGGTAAGAGAAGGAGGCGACTCGAATGCAGATTCCTTTCTCCATAGTTCTGTTGGCCTCAGGGTCTACCTTCCCCAGCCTTCCCCAGCCGTGGCCCTTCCTGCCAGGATGTTCCATCCTGGGCATTTCTCTCCAGCCTGCCTGAGTCACTGGCAGTGCTTTCTAGGCAGGATTTCATTTTCCTCAAGAGAAGCCACCTGGGTTCTCCTTGTGGCCGAGGCAGTGAGGCCCAGGGGGGAGTAAGCCCCCACAGATCCCATGGCTGCCCTTCCCGGGCTGAGGTTGGGTCTCCAGGAACTTGATCCATTGTCCATGTTTTACATAGAGGCCGGATTGCTCCTTGAGGATGTGTGCTTGGCGTTTAGTAAATGCATGTTGACTGGCCTGTAGATCCTAAGGGTGTTAGAAGCAGGGTGGTGGAGGCCAGACTTCAGCAAACTCCAGGGAGAAGGCATTGCTGGTTTGTCTGCTGAGCAGGAGGAGGCAAGGGCCATGTGATCATGCAGAGCTGTGACGCCAGAGGATTTCCACCTGTTCCCCTCCTTTGGCCTGCCAGTGCCTCCAAGACCCATCCAAGACAGGATAAAGGTTTCTCTTCTTGGGTTTATAGAAAGCGAAACAGGGTGGGGGGTGAATGATGCCTGTTGAAGAAGTTATCTTGTCCACGGACTGTGTTGGGGGGTGGGGGTGAGACCTAGTGTGCCCCTTCAGCTGGCTGGGCAGCTTTTTAAGCAGTGGGGTGACATTTCAGAGTGGTTGTTTAGATCAAAACCAGCTCCATGCTTTGTCATAGGATACACAGCTTGAGACAAACAGTGCTCTTGGAAAAGAGAATGTCTGAGCTCAGTGGGAGCTCGAGATCAGGGCTTTACCACCCGCTGTGCTAGAGGCTGGCAGAAGCTCCTAAAGGAAAAGAGGGTTTACCCTGAGGGATCTTATGGGGAGGCAGGGAGCCTGGAGCTGGACGGCGCTCTGGGCCTCTCCTGCTGTGCCGCAGAGCTGCCTTCCCATATCAGGCCCTTGTACCCAGTACCCCATTTCCACCTCTTCTGTGTGAGGCTGGCCTTTCCTGATCCCCTCCCCCCAGTGTCCATTCTCCCAAACTACCTTGGATTTCACTGCTGTGTGTGAGTGTGTGTGTGTTCTCATTATACTTGTGATTGGTGTATTATGATTCATAAATGTGCTTATCTCAGCCATTAGAACATAAGGGATCATTTCATGTTTTGTCTTGGTACCCTTGTGCTTGGCACACAGTAGGAGCTTAATAAATGCTGGTTGATTGTTTGATGTGACCCTTGGACAAGGGAACCAGCGGCCTGAGGAGGATGGAATCTTCGGTATCTTCCTCTTCAGCACCAGGTGTCAGCCATCCAGCTTTTTCAAACTCCCTTCCTTGCATGCTGACGGATCCTCTGGCTCCATGCCTGGAAGACTGGGTTTTTAAGCCCCTCATGTGACTGTTCACGTCCTCCTTTTGGTCTGAAGACACATGAGTCATGTTTGACAGTCTGTTCCCCTTCAGAAACCTCCAGCCTCCTCAGCGACACGTGCTTTTCTCAGGCCTGAGAGAAAAAATAGACTGCCCTTCATGGGAACATGCATTGGCTTATAGCAGCAGAGACACTGACCTGGGCCACGACAGTCCCTGACCCGGAGTGACCTTGGACTGGTTCCTGCCCCACTCTGGGCTGTAGCTTCCTGCTTTGTAAAATGAGGTGAAATTCAAGAGCTTTTGAGGTATATGACCTCAAGGTAGAGTGCCTGCACTCCAGGTGGGTGGCAGTTAGGGGCCTGTCACACTTTGCTGTTTGGTTCCCCAAGACAGTCTTTCTAGAGTCACCGAAGGTTAGAGCTGAAAGGAGTCCGTGAATGATGGAATATGGGAGCTGAAGAGCTTCAGAACATAGACTGTCAAAGCTGCGAGTGATCCCTAGGCCACCTTCGTTTTACAGAATAGGAAACTGACTTGACCAAAGTCTGGTGGCGGTTTAACAGTGGAGCCAGAATTGGCAGCTGGCTCTCAGGACGGAGAGGGTTGGGAGGCCAAGGGGAACCAATGTCTCTGTGTAACAGGTGTTGTCTTGAGGTGAAGGAGGGGGAACATGAGTTGATGGTAACCTGATTCCCTCTCTTAGCCTCCCTGGGTCAGCCTTGTTACAAGGCCCTGGCGCCTTCCCTGCCAAGAAGTTTAATGGGGTGTATGTTACCAGTGGTTGAGGGCCTGAGGCTGGATTTGCAGCCCTGAGGCTCTTTTTCTACCTAGGACATTCATTCAACAAGCTTTTAGGAAAGGCCTCAGTCTTGGGGGAGATTCAGACTGAAATCTGGTCTGGACTCTGCCCTCAAGGGGATTGCAGTATAGTAGGGGGGAGAAGACTCCTAAAATAAATGAAATGTAAATTAGAATGTCTGAAATCTGTAATGGAACCAAAAGGGGGATGGGGGGAGGCTTGGGAAGAATGAGGTTGTGGGAAGGATGCCAGGTTGAGAGACACAGGACCTTGATTGGAATTCTGCTGTACAGCCTTTGAGAGCCTGGGCTTCATTTCCTCCAGGGTACTTGGCCTATCTTAAAAAAAGAAATTGGATAAACCATAAATGAACTCACAAAGAAAATACCGCAGGACCAGATAGATTCACAAGCAAATTTTACCAAACATTTTAAAGAATTAATTCTAATAATCCGTAAATTCTTTGAAACAGTAAGAAAAGCAGGGGTCTTACCAAATTCCTCCTATAACAAAAACATGATCTTGATACTAAACCAGGGAATCAAAACAGAGAAAGAAAACTATAGACTAACATCCTTCATAAATATTGATGCACAAGTTTTAACTATTAACCAGCAGACTCCAGCAGTATATCACAAAGATCATTTACTGTGGCCAGACTGGATTTATACCAGGAATGCAGGGCTGGTTCAATATTAGAAAAACTATCAGCATAATTCACCATATCAATAACACCAACAAAAATCGTGATTATCTCAGGAGACCCAGAAAAAGCATTTGACAAAATACAACACCCATTTCTGTTAAAAACACTAGAAGAATGGGGCAGCTAGGTGGCAAAGTGGGTAGAGCACGGACCCTGAAGTGAGGAGAACCTGAGTTCAAATCCAGCCTCAGACCATACACTTGACATTTACTAGCTGTGTGACCCTGGGCAAGTCACTTAATCCCAATTGCCTAAAAAAAGTTTTTTTTAAATAATAAAAAAAATAAAAACACTAGAAGGCATAGAAATAAATGGAACTTTCCTTAAAATCCTATGTAATATTTATCTAAAACCAGGAGCCACAATTATCTGTAACAGGGCTTTCCAGTAAGATAGAGGTAAAGGTAAAGCAAAGTGGCTGCTCGGTGGCCCAGTGGATGGAGCTGGGCCAGGAGTCAGGGAGACCTGACTTCTAATCCAGCCACAGACACTTTGGGCAAATGACTTAACCTTTTTACTTCAGTTCCTCCACTGCAAAATAGGGATAATAAACAGTAGCTACCTTTCAGGGTTGTTGTGACGATCAGATGAGACAATGTTTGTAAGGTGTCTGGAACGTAGGAGCCACTATATCAGTGCTCGTCCCTGTCCCCCATTCTTCCCTTCCTCATTATCACTATTACTATTCAGTGTTGTACTAGAAATGCTAGCCATAGATGTAAAACAAGGAAAAAAAGGAAATTTCAGGAATTAGCGGAGGTAAAGAAGAGACAAAAGTATCACCTTTTGCAGATGACACAACGGTTTACTTAGAGAGCCCTAGAGAGTCAACAAAAAACCTAATTAGAACAATGAACTACTTTAGCAAAATTGCAAGATAGAAAATAAGTCTACACAAATCATCAGCATTTCTTTATAGTGCTAATAAAATCCAGCAGGAAGCGATAGAAAGAGAAATTCCATTTAAAGTAACTACAGACAGTATGAAATACTTGGGAATCTACCTGTCAAGACATATACAGAAACTGTATGAACACAATTACAAAACACTCCTTACCTGAATAAGGATAGATCTAAACAGTTGGAACAAATACTTATTGCTCCTGAGTAGGCCAAGCCCATGTAATAAAAATGACAGTTGTTGTTCAGTCATTTCAGTTGGGTCCAACTCTTCTCGGCCCCATGGAGGTTTTCTTGGCAGAGATACTGGAGTAGTTTGCCATTTCCTTCTCCGGCTTACTAACAGATAAGGAAGCTGAAGCAAACAGGGTGAAGTGACTCGCCCAGCCTTACACAGAGGCTGGGTTTGAACTCAGGAAGATGAGTCTTCCTGACTCTGGGCCTGGCACTCTAGCCACTGTACCGCCTAGCTGCCTCAAAATGACAATGCTACCTAAATTAGTGTATTTATTCAGTGCTATACCAAACTCTATGATATATACATATACGTATATAAAAGCTATAGTTATATATGTAAACCATATAGTAATGTATCAAATAGTTATTTTACTTCATAAAGTAAAAGATTACTTTCTAGAACTAGGAAAAAATAATAGAATTCTTCCAGAGGAACAAAAGGTCAAAAATATCAAGGGGATTAGTTAAAAAAAAAAAAAAGTGGGAAGGAAGAGGCCTAGCAGTACCAGATCTCACACTATACCAAACTACTACAAAGCTGTAGTCATCAAAAATAATTTGGTAGAGGGTAAGACATGGAGAGGTTGGAACAGTTTAGAGACACAATATGCAGAAGTAAATGAGCTCAGTAACTGAGTGTTTGAGAAAGCCAGAGAGACAGGAACTTGCTGTTTGACAAAAACTGTTGGGAAAACAGAAACTTGGTGCAGACCAGCATCTCACGCAGTCTCCCAGGATAAGCCCCCGGTAGGCATGCTCCTCTCTCCAGCATGGCTGGGCCAATTCGCAGTAATGTACCTGTCCATGATTTAGACGAGAAGGGTGGATCATCAGCAGATTAGTGGAGCATGGAAGAAATTACCTCTTATCTCTATGGGGAGGGGAAGAGTTCATGACCAAACACGAGACAGAGAAGTTCACAGGAGGTAAAACAGATCATTTTGATTTCATAAAATTAAAAAGCTTTTGCACAAAGTCCATGCAGCTGAATTAGAAGAGAAGCAGAAAATGGGAGGGGTGGGGGGAGTGGAGGTCTTTGCAGCAGGCTTTTTGTTAAAAATGTCATTTATAAGATATATAAGGAACTAATTCAAATTTGTCTGAATAAGAGAAATTCCCCCATTGATAAATGGTCAAAGAATATGGTCAGTTTTCAGAGGAAGATGGGAGGGAAAGGAAGGGAATAGTAATTAGTGCCTACTAGGTGCCAGGCACTTTACAGATGTTGTCTCACTTGATCCTCACAACAACCCTGTGAGGTAGGCGCTTTTATTATTCTCATTTTGCTGTTGAGGAAACTGAGGAAACAGAGATTAGATTGAGTGACTTGCCCAGGGTCACACGACTAGTAAGTGTCCAAGGCTGGATTTGAATTCAGGTCTTCCTGGCTCTAGGCCAAGAGCTCTATTCACTGTACTCACTGTACTACCTCTTGGATAGAAATCCAGGCTATTAATGGGCATGTGGGAATGAAGGGCTTTAAATCATTTATAATTAGAAAAATACAAATTAAAACAACTCTGAAATACCAATTTGCAACCCTCAGATTGGCAGAGTGGACAAAAGGAAAATGACATGTTGGACTAGATGTGACAAAACAGGTACATTAATTTATTGTTGGCACATCTGTGAACTGGTCCAGCCATTCTGGGAAGCGGTTTGGATCTATGCCCTAGAGCTCCTAACCTGTGCGTGCCCTTTGACTCAGCAGTATTGCTACTGTCTATTCGCCAGAGATGAAAGCAATAGGAAAAGGACCCATACATACAAGAGTATTAGAAACTTAGGTCGGGTAGGGACTGTCCCATCAGTTGAACAGTGGCTGAACAAGTTGTGGTACATGTGTGGGATGGAATGCTATTGTACTGTAAGACATGATGAGGGGGATGGTTTTTAGAAACCTGGGGAGGCTTGTAGGAAATGATGCGGAGGGGAGGGAGCAGAACCAGGAGGACAATTCGTAGAGTCACGATCATATGGTAAAGACAAACAACTTTCACAGACTAAGTAACTTACCCACGTGGTGACCCACCACAGTTTCAGAGTACACAGGCTGAAACCTGCCCACTTCCTGACAGGGACAGCTGCTTACAGAGCAAACTGAAAAGCATTTGCCTTACCTTATTTTCTCTGTCCTTTTTTTTTTTTTGACTTGGTTAATGTAAGAATTTATTTTGTGTGACTAAATGTTTTTAATGGGTTTTCTCTTGCCTTCTCAGTGGGTGGAAAAGGGAGGTTAGAAGGAGAGAATTTGGAACTGAAAATAAAATTTAACTTAAAAAATTAAAGAAATAAAATTATAGGATTAGATCAGCTGACCTAAGGATTCTTTCGATTTTTAATTCTTTTATTGAGCTGAGATGGCTTCTGGCAGGGGGCGGGGCATCAAAGCTGGGCCCAGGTCAACAGATTAAGGTGGAGAGAGTGTTTAGGGGTAGGGAATAAGGAGCAGAGACAAGAGGGAAAGAAGACTGGGACTTAGAGGGTTCTGGGGAGGAAAACCAGCCAGTCAGCATTTGTTGAGCACCTACTGTGTGCCAGGCGCTATGCTCAGCTCTGGAGAAGAGCTCCCAGCGTCATGGGGGAACAGCATACAAACAGCCATATCTAAACAAGCTCTAGTTGGGAGGATTCCTACAGAAGGGCTGGCTTTAGCTGGCACCTGAAGAAAGCCAGGAAGCACAGAGGAGAAGGGAGGGAGGCATGTGACAGAAGGCTGGAACAGTGAACTGGAGACAGAAGGGGCAGGGCGGAAATGCTGGGGAAGGAGGTTCGACTCGGTCCTCAGCAGGTGAGGGTCCCTGAAAGGCCTGGGCAGGGGTGGGCTCAGAGCCTCTGGATGGGGGTGGTAAAACTGTCCACAAAGAGCCCAGGATTCTGAATCCCCAGCACAGCGACATCTGGCCACCTAACTGTTCTGCCCTCCTGGCGCTGACCTGCTGCCTGTACCTTCTCAGGCCCTGTGGGACACTTTTCTGGAGCGTCTCTGTCTCCATGGTGGGAACGAAGGAGCTGGTGCCTGGACCAGCTGACCCCACCCTTTGTCATAGACTTGATCACATTTTCCATCATTAGAGCTGGGAGAGTACCTTGAGAATATAGAAGACAGCGTCCCAGCTGGAAGTGCCTTCTGAGATGAGCCCAGCACCCACATTTAGCAGAGTAGGAAGTCAGAGTCCTGTGTCCCAGGTCCCAGAGCTGCAGAGCTAGGAGCAGACACCATATGGCTCTGGCCCTGGCCCAGCTTGCCTGTCTGACAACAAGCAGAGGCTGTTGGAGCCTGTGTTCATTCAGTTGGTGGTGAGAGCAGGGGCCTGTCGGCCATGGTGGATAGCCAGGCAGGCATGGAGGAGGCCTTCTGGGGGGCTGCCCCACTGAAGCTGAAGGGCAGGGCAAAGATCCTGCAGTCCAAGTGGACCTCGTTTTCAGGAGCTGGGGACCCCCAGTGGCCGTGCCAGTACTGGAGCCTCTCCCAGATGACACAGCCGTGGCAGCATTTTGTTGGAGCCTGTTGGGGATTTGGGGCCAGGCCCTGCCTAGGGATAGAAAGACAAAATAATATGTACCCAGATGAGCAGAGTGTACGAAGGAGGGAGATAGAGTGTGTCAACCACGGTATGAGTGACATGCACTTACACACCGGTTCTCAAGGCAAGTCTTGGAAAGTAGGCAAGGTTCCTGAGAGGTAGAAATGAGAGGGGACAGTATCAGCCTCGGGAACAGGTCATTTGAGTGTAGGGAGGAGGGAGTTGGAGCGCAGAGTCGAGGCATAGCCAGTGAGTAGGAAATACAGCAGGAAGTAGAGGTTCAAACCATATTGGGGAGAGCCTTAAATGCTAGGAAGAAAACAAGCATTTATGAAGTGCTTGCTGTGTGCCAGGTCCTGTGCTACGCACTTTACAAATACTATCTCATTTGATCCTCCCAACAACTTTGTGAGGTAGGAGCTGTTATCCCCATTTTGCAGTTGAGAAAACTGAGACAAACAGAAGTGAAGTCACTCACTCAGGCTTACACAGCTAGTAAGTGACTGAGGCTGCATTTGAACTTGGGTCTTGCTGATTCCAGGCCCAGCACATTCCACATTGCTCACCACTGCACCACCTAGTGGCTTCGGTGCTAGGTATCATATTTCACTGCATAATCATTACAGATTTATGACAACTTTTTTTTTTGCCCTCCCCCTCAAAAAAAAAAGAAAGAAAGGTGGGGCAGGACCATTATATGAAGCTTAAAATTGTGCCAGTGTTCCTTAAAAATAATTTATTACTGAAGTATCTTTGTAAGATTAGGATGCACAGAATACTCATAAATATAGGTTAAAATTGGGAAGCTGCAAGTCTTACCATATCTCTTGGCAGCTTTGCCTGCCTGGCTCCCTGCTCTTCATGGTTAGTACTGCAAGGCTGGAAAGTCGGCTTTCAGAAATATATTGACAATGCACTTGCGATGAGAATTTAAATGCGTATCTATACGCCACGAAGAGTACATTGCTGCTTTGTTTACCTTTTGAGTGGAGTGACAAACAGAATTATCCCATGTGAGATTACTTTGATGAAAGGATCTAACTCAATTTGATGGGGGGGGGTGCAGGAAACAGGGTGCGACGATTATGCAGTGAAGTGCTGTATTGATGAGCCCATGCTGAAGGTTTAGGAGGGAGGTCTGTTTGGCTTTGGCTCTGACAGGAACTGAATCATGGCATCAGGTCATTCCTTTCTGGGCCTCACCTTCCTCACTTGGGAAATAAATGAGGGCTTGGTTGACCTTCATCGTCGGCCTCTGGCTTATTCCAGCTTGCACATGTTGTGTTCTACTTTGGATGCTGAGGGTCTGTGTTCTGAGCTGAAAAGGACTTAGCAATCATCTGGTCTGTGCCTAGCCTCCCCTTCCCATCCCCATTCATAGCTGGGGAGCCTGAGACCCCAGATGCGAAGTGACTTGTCCAAGGTTGCACATGGCTGAGATTTAAAAGGCAGTTTCCCATTCCCTCCCATTGCCCCTCTGCTTGGTACACAGGGCAGACTTCTCTGAGGACCTGCAGGAAGGTGCTGCTCTCCTCCCCCACCAAGCGTGCCTGATTCTTTCTGTGCTCCTCTGGACGTTCCTGCCTGCTTTGCAGAGCTGTGGTGCCACATGTGGGGCTCCCCGCCCTGCTGAGACAGGCAGGGGACTTCTATCACAGGACTTCCAAGGCTACCCCAGGAATGCAGAGGAGTGTTTAAAGGCTGAGAAAGGCCTGGCTCCGAGACCTATTTCTGCCACTCTGGGAGAGTGGTGGGTGTGGAGAACAGGGAAGGGGATGGAGGGGATTGGAAAAAGCAAAACCCAAGAAGTGAAGTCAACCTTGGTGTGGGAGGAGGTAAGAAAGGAGGTGGAGAGAGATTGAGAAGGGAGAGCCAGAGAGAGAATGGGAGGGCAGAGCTGAAGAAGTCAGAAGAAGAGGTGGGCAAAATAAGCAGGGACGGCTGGGGATGGAGTAGAGGAAACCTGGGCAGGGAGGAGGGATGGTGGATAACAAGGAGGGCGTCCCTTCATCCTGGGAGACCTTCCTCTCTGTAGAGGAGCTGAGAGTGTCATTTTGTAGCCTTCATACCCACATCAGGGAGAGAGAGTTGCTGTTGTGTGGGGAGAAAGCACCTGGCCCAGGAAGCCTGAGGCTTGATTGGTGGCTCCTTATCCCCTCCAGGACCAAACACATGCTCCTCTGTCTGGTGTTCAAAGCCCTGGCTCTCCCAGGTGACCCCACCTTTCAAGTCTTTTCACAACCTAACATCCCATCTTTTACTGGAAGCCTTCCCCAACCCAGCTTCATTCTGGTTAGTTATGTACTATTTATCCTGTCTGTGTTTGTTTGGCCTGTTAGATTATATGCTCCTTGAGGGCAAGGACTATCTGTAGCCTCTTTTTGTATCCCCAGCACTTAGCATATAATAGGCGCTTAATAAATGCTGGTCTACTGACTGATTCAAGTCAATCTTCTAAAGGTCCTTCCAACCCTTGCATTCTGTGTTCTCTATTCTAGGGGGCCTTAAGTAGTAGATGTTGTGGATTTTAGGATTCCAGCTGGTCCCGTTGTTGTAGGTAAACAGTTTCCTCAGACTAGGCCAAGCTATTTCTTGACAGCTTGCTGCTGATCCTGCACAGCCACTCCCAGGTGCCAGCTGGCCTTCTGGGCTCCCAGCTGCTGTTTCCAGGGACTTTGGTAATCCCACACATACTCTCTGCTTGCTGGTTTATCCAACCCCCTCTTTAAGTTGACTCTGGAGTTGGCTTCCTCGGCTATGTGGGTTTCTGGGTGGGTTGGCCAGAGTCAGTCATGACTCTGAGCTGGAAGAGATGTTGGGCCTTAGGATTTCACAGCACATAGAAACCAGGGCTGGGAGAAACCTTCTTGTTTAACAGATGGGACAACTGAGGACCCGGAGCCAGCCAGCACAGTCTCGTTCCTCTGGCTCTCAGTTCAAATGTGGGAAGTTGGGCTGGGATAATGTTTAAAGCCCTGGCTTGGGGTCAGAGACCTAGGGTTGAGTCCCAACTCCACTCCTAAGTATCTGAGATCTTGGGGAAGTCTTTCCCTTTCCAGTTAGGTTTTCTCACCTGATTAAAACAAGAGCCACACTCCAAATTCTCCTGGCCCTTGGAATTAGGGTAGGTAGTCCTGTGATGCTGGCAGTGCAGGAATCGCTCTGGGCTCCCTGTACCTTTTCTGAGCTATAGATCTGGAAGTACATGCAGCCCTACTGACCCCACTCAGTGCTGGGACCTGGCCAGCCTGTCTGCACACAAGCTTTACCATTGGGCTTTCCCAGGGCTCGTCACTTCTCCAGGAGCAAATGGATGGGTGGCCTCGAATGAGAACTGACTCTGATTCTCAGGTAGTCGACAAGATGCTGGATTTTGGAGTCAGAAGCCTGGGGTCAGATCCCAGCTCTCCTGCTTCCCACCTGGGTGACCTTGGGCAGTTGGGTCCTTTTCTTTGGGTTTCAGTTTCCCTCCCTGTCACATGAGAGGGCCAGACTGGTTGATTGCCAAGATCCCTTCCCTTTGGAAGAAAGATTAGACAGGCCTGATCTGCTTTGGCTCCAGAAGACAGTACTCAGTTCTTCTTGGGTCTTGGTTCTCCTATACTCACCCCCTTCCTATCCCCCTCGCCCCTCCAAGGATTTGAGACCTGGCTCCCTGAGGAGCCCAGCTCTTGGCCAGGTCTGCTTTCTTTGCCCCCTTCTGGATCAGCAGGTTCCCGGTAGGTGCCTGGGCCAGTCACTTTACACTGTGGGTCTGAGTTTCCTATGGGTGAAAGTTCTTTAAATGGATGATGCTATAAAAGCTTTAAGGGCTGTATAAATGACAGCCCTTGTTAGCATTACTTCACAAATATTATTAACAGCTCCCAACTGTAGATCTCCAGAAGGCCCAGGGCCTGTATTTGAGTACCATACCTGTCATCTCCTACTTGTGGGGCCTTAGGTGAGGCCCTTACAACCTCTCTGGTGGGGTAGAGGGCCTCCTTTTCCTCATTTGTCAAATCCAGAATACAAGCAATTCTCCAATAAATTTGTGAGGATCAAATGAAATAATCCATTTAAAGGGCCAAGTTTTCGAGTACTGTAGCAGTGCCTAGTAGGTCTGTCTTCTATAGAACAAGAAGGTTGGACTAGAGGATCTGTTTTTCCTAGGTTTGTTGGTCTCTGACCATTTGTGGACATCATCCTTGACTAGCCAGGTCAGGGAGATGCCTCCTGACTAGAGCAGTCTGGTCATAGGCATTGCCTGGTACCGCTTCTGGCCCCTTCACCCCCTTTCTATCAGCTCTCCATAGGGGATGTGCCCAACCTAGAGAAATATCTGAAGCTTTCACTCTTACTGCTGAAACAGTTCATTTCCTGATCACTCAACAAGGGCTAGGCACTCAGGGGGCAATGATGCACAAAAACTAGTCCCTGCCTGCCATGTTACCTTGTATGTAAGTCAGGGCAAAGTCAACGCAGAAGAAATAGGGGGGACAGGGGACGATTAGCAGCTGGCAATGGGGAGATCAGGGTCTGTCAGATGTGGGACCACTTCCCTTCAGAAAATTAGGTATGTCATTCTAAGCAAGAACTCATTGAAAATATACTGATGTCTACTTGGAGCCCCTACCCAGCCTTTGAGAGAAAAGGGGGCATCAGGGGCAGCTAGGTGGTGCAGTGGATAGAGCACTGGCCCTGGAGTCAGGAGGACCTGAGTTTAAATCCAGCCTCAAACATATAACACTCACTAGCTGTGTGACTCTGGGCAAGTCACTTAACCCCAGTTGCCTCGCCAAAAAGAAAAAAGGGGGGGGGACATGAAAGAAGGGGTTGGACTTTTGATGGGGGGTGATGATGGCAGAGAGAAGGTCGAGCTGCCCTGTTCTCAGGCTTGTTGTTTTTGCTCCGAAAAAGGAGTGACCTATACAGCTGAAAAGGACAGCCCAAAAATTACTAACAGGGAGAGAGCAGGCACCTGGCTGCCCATGGTGAATTCCAGTCACCTGGCCTGATGGATTGTATCCCTGGGGACTGAAAGGACTGGCTCATGGCATGGAGAAGCCACGGTTGTTGGTGTTTGCAAGATCAGGGAAAATGAAGAGGCGCCATGAGCTGGCAGGTGGGCAGATGGCCCAGTAGTTTTCAAGAAGGGGAGAGAACGACCTGCAGACTCCTGGCCAGTGAGCTTGACGTCCATTACTGGGAAAATTCTAGACTAGATTGTTCAGGTTGGCACACTTCTAGAATGGGAAGCAGGAAGTACAGAGAGCCAGCGTGGCTTCTTCCTGAGCCAGCCGCGTGAGGCTGACTTCATTTCCTTTTCTAACAGCCTAGCAAGCTAGGATATAACTTAGATTTCTAGCAAAGCTTTTGCTCAAGTACCTCATATGAATCCAGTGTGGAAAGACGAGAATTCCTAAAAGTTTGGACAACTTTCTTGGAAAGGAGTTATTGATAGGACGTTAGGTCTGCAGTGGAGGGCCCCAGGGATCTGCTCCAGGCCTTGTGTATCACATTTGGAGATGACGCCAAACTGGGAGGGATAGCTGACATACTGGCTGACAGAGCCAGGATCCAAAGTGATTTTGACGGGCTCTTGAGGATTGGGCTGAATCTCGTGAGATCGTAGTAGGGATGAATGTAAAGTCCTGCACTTGGGTACACAAGTATAGGATGGGAGAGGCCCAAGTAGATAGTCATCATTTGTTCTCTAAAAGACATGAGGGGGCACAGTGGGTGGCGGCAGCAGGCGGAGCCCAAGTCGACGCTGTCCTCTTCTCTGGCCAGCTCTGTGCGCGGTGCTGCTCCGTGTGGCCGCCAGGGCTCCAGGAGGCTGGGGTTGAGCTAGAGAGCTGTCAATGGGGACCGAGTGGGGATGCCCAGCCATGTATTGGAAGGGCTGTCACCTGAAGAGTCTGCAGTGCTAGGAGCTGTCTGCAAATCGAATGGGTTGCCTCAGGAGGTCATTTAGCCAGTCAACAAGCAAGCACTCTGAGTGAATGATTGGGGGCTGGGGATGGCATTTATCAAGCACTTATTTGCAAAGGATACAGCTCCTGATAAGAGGGTAAGCAGATGGCAATGACTCTTCTTTTTTTTTTAATGTCTAAATTTTTTTTCAACATTCACTTTTATAAGATTGTGTTCCAAATTTTTTTCTCCCTCCCCTCCCCAAGATGGCATGCAGTGTGATAGGCTATACATGTACAATCATATTAAACACATTTCGACATTAGTCATGTTGTCAAAGAAGAATCAGAACAAAAGGGAAAAACCACAAGAAACAAAAAACAAAAAAAAAAAAGAAAATAGTCTGTTTCAATCTGCAGTCAGACTCCATAGTTCTTTCTCTGGATGTGGATAGCATTTTCCATTGTGAGTCCCTTGGAATTGTCTTAGATCCTTGTATTGCTGAGAAGAGCTAAGTCTATCAATGTTAGTCATCACACAACGTGGCTGTTACTGTGTACAACGTTCTCCTGGTTCTGCTCACTTCACTCAGCATCAGTCCATACAACTCTTTCCAGGTTTTTCTGAAATCTGCCTGCTCATCATTTCTTACAACACAATAGTATTCCATGACAATCATATACCACAACTTGTTCAGCCATTCCCCAATTCATGGGCATCCCCTCAATTTCTAGTTCTTTGCCACCACAAAAAGAGCTGCTATAAATATTTTTGTACAAATAGGTCCTTTTTTTTTTTTAATGTCTTTGGGATGTAGACCTAGTGGTGGTATTGCTGGGTCAAAGGGTGTATATGGTTTTATAGACTTTTGGGCATAGTTCCAAATTGCTCTCCAGAATCCTTGGATCAGTTCACAACTCCACCAGCATTGCATTAGTGTTCCAATTTTCCCACATCTTCTCCAACATTTATCATTTTCCTTTTTTGTCATATTAGCCAATCAGATAGGTGTGATATGGTACCTCAGAGTTGTTTTAATTTGCATTTCTCTAATAAATATTGATTTAGAGCACTTTTTCATATGATTATAGATGGCTTTAATTTCTTCATCTGAAAACTGCCTGTTCATATCCTTTGACCATTTAGCAATTGGAGAATGAGTTGTAGGTAATGATCATCAGGGTCCGATGTTGACTGGTCTAACCTGAGCACCAGGAATGCAAAGACAAAAAGAGACCTTGCCTTCATGGAGCTCCTATTCTAACAGGGAAGACAATGTATGAGTCCCCAGATGCAGAGACTGGAGGGAAAGGAGTCTCAGGAGAAAGCATTAGCAGCTGGGGGCCTAGGGAACGGGACTGGAGCAGAGTCTTTTTCTTTTTTAAATTTACTATTTTTTATTAATTTATTTTGATTTATCAGTAATCACTTCCATATGCTTTTGAGTTTAAAATTTTTCTCCCCCTTCCTCCCCACCACCCTCCCCAAGACAGCCTCCCCAAGACAATCTGATATAAGCTACACATATATATTCCTATTAAACATATTTTCACATTAGTGATGTTGTAAGTAGAAATTAAAACCAATAGGAGGAACCATCAGAAAGAGGAAACAAAACTCAACAGAGGAGAAAAAAAATATCAATTTGGTGGAGCAGAGTCTTAAGGAAAGAGGAGAGAACTCAACGGTGGCGTCAGGGTGGAAGAACATTTTAAACATGGAAAAGGCAGGAAGTCAAGAGATGGGGAGTCTTGGGTGAAGAACAACCTAAAGGCAGGTGTTGCTGGATCAGATAATGTGTGTGGGGGGGTACCGCATAAGGTTGTGAAGAGCCCCAGATATTTGTTGAGGTAGGAGGTGGCAGATCGCTGCTCCAGGAAGATTGCTTGGGCAGCTGTGTGGAAAGCAGATTGGACTGGGGAGAGACTTGGGTCGATGACGAGGCCAGCTGGCCAGCTATTGCAGGAGGCCAGGGATGCAGTGCAGAGGGAGGGCCACGGCAGGGTGGGGGCAGGCCAGGAGAGAACGCCCATATCACAGAGGTGTTTGAAGGTGTAAGGGACAAAAGCTACCAATTGGCTCTGTGGGGTGGGTGAATAGGAGATTTCAAGGATGACAGTGAGATTTCCAGCCTGCGTCAAGGGGAGGGTGGTGGTATCCTCAACAGCAATAAGGAAGTTTGGCTGGAAGATTATAATAAAATAAACCTTTGGCTAATTTTCTTTTGAGAAAATCAGATTACAAGTATCAAAAGTGAAAAAGGCAAATTTACAGCCAATGAAGGAATAAAAGAAGTTATTTGAAATTAGGATATATTATATATCAATAAAACAAAATAAAAATCAAATAGGTGAACATTCACAAAAATGTAAAATTGCCCAGATTAACAGAATAAGGAATAGACTGAACTAAGTCTCAGAAAAAGAAATGGAATAAGCCATAAATAAGCTTCTGATGGAAAAAAAAAAATGAAGCCCAGGGACCTGGTGAATTTACAAGCATGTTCTCCTAAGTGGTTCAAGAACAAGTCATGCCAGTACTACATAAACTGAAATGATCCTGATAGAGATGTGCCTAGGCTCCTTCTAGAAAACAAATCTGGTCTTGATGCCTGAACCAGGGGAGTTAAAACAGAAGGAAAACTATAGACCAGTGTCTGTATGAATCATCAATGCAAAAGTGTTTAAATATTAGCAAAGAGCCTGCAGCAACATATTGTAAGGATTATTATACACCAAGACCAGGAAGGCAGGGTGGATTCATTGTTAGGAAAACTAAAAACATAATTATTGAATACCAAGAACAGCAAACGTCACATTTTATCAGCAGATACAGAAAAAGCTTTTGACAAGATATAAGCCTCATTCCAGTTAAAAACAGGAAAAGGCATAGGAATAAATGGATCTTTCTTCAGTAAAAATAAGGAATATCTGAGTAAAGCCAAGACCAGGCTTTTCTGTAATGAGGATAAGATAGGGGCTTTTCCCCTAAAATCTGGAGTAAAGCACGAACGTCCATAGTCGCCATTCAGTATAGTACTCGAAACGCTAATGACAGCAGGGAGACAGGAGAAAGAAGTTGAGGGAATAATCACAGACCAAGAGGAAACAAAATAATTGCTCTGATGGTTTACTTAGGGAAATGATCTAAAAAATAAGTGAAACATTAACACCAACAAAGTTGCAGGACATATAAAATAAACCTACATAAATCCTCAGCATTTCTTTATATTACTAACAAAACCCAGCAGGAAGATACAGAAGGATAAATTCCATTTAAAATAACAACCAAAAGTATTAAATATTTGGGAGTCTGCTCGCCATGACACACGCAGGAGCAATATGAATACATCTACAAAACACTCTTTCCCCAAATAAAGACTGATCTTAATAATTGGAGAAATGCTGATTGCTCATGGGTAGGCTAGGCCAATATGATAGAAATGACAGTATTACCTAAACTAGTACCATCCCAGTTGAACCATCAAAGGATTATTTCATAGAGCTAGGAAAAAAAAATAGCAAAATCATGTAGGGGATTAAAAAGCCAAGAATATGAAGGGAAATAATTTTTTAAAAGTGGGAAGGATGGGGGCCTAGGAGTACTCATCAATCAGTCAATAAAACATATTAAACACTTACCATGTACAAGTCACTGTGCTAAGCACTGGACTAGATCTCACACTAAGCTACTGAGCAATAGTCCCCAAAGGGATCTGGTTAAGAAATAGAGAGGCTGATCAGTGCAACAACTTAGCTATACAGCATAGGGAAGCAAACAAGTAGAGTGGCCTGGTGTTTGGTAAACCCAAAGATCCCAACTATTGGGGTAAGAACTTCCTCAGTGTTTGACAAAAACTGGGAAAACTGGCATTTGGTCGCGCAGAAACTAGCTATAGAGCAGCATCTCATGTCGTACGTACACCATCAAGATAAACTCCAAGTGGAGACACGGCTTAGACAGGGTACCATCACAAGTGAAAAGAATAAAAGCCATTCCTCAATTGAGAAATGGTCAAAGAATGTGAACAGTCCATTTCCAGAGGAAGGAATGGAAGCCACCAACAGCCACGTTGTTAAAAAATGTTCTAAAATCACATATAATTATAGAAGCATAAGTTAAAACAGCTCTGATATTCCACCTCACCCTTGTCAGATTGGCCAAATTGTGGACACTGGAAAATAACAAATGCTAGAGCAGTTTTGGGAAACTGGTCCTTTGGAGGAGCTGTGAACTGGCCTGACTGAGAAAGCAGTTCAGAACTGTTGTACCTCCAGCGTTAGTACTGCTTGGTCTGTACCCATAATAATAACAATAGCTCACATTTATAGAGCATGTTGAGTCTTGCAGAGCTTTTTATAAATATGGTGTCCTTTGATCCTCAACAGCCCTGGGAGGCAGGTGCTGTTATCTCCATTTTACAGATGAGGAAACTAAGGCAGACAGAGGTGAAGTGACTTGCCCAAGGTCAGGCCTTCCTGACTTCAGGCCCAGGGCCCAACTGCACCACCTTACTGCCAAAGGGTTTTTAAAGAAAAAAAAAGGGCAAAAGGACTCATATGTACAGAAATGCTTACATTAGCTCTTTTTGTGTTGGCAAAGATTTGAAACTGAGGGTGGTGCCCATCATTTGGTGAATTGCTAAAAAAGACAAACAATTTTGAAAGACTTAGAATCTCTGGCTGACACCGTTATCAACCACGATTCCTGAGGATTCAAGATGAAAATTACACCCACTTCCTGAGACAGGTAGGTGGTAGAGTCGATGCAGATTGACACTTAAAAAAAAAAATATATGGCTAGTGGGGCAATTTGTTTTGCTTGGTCATATATGTTTGAAAGAGAGGTTTTGTTTTTCTTTCTCAAGAGATGGGGATAGTGGGGAGGGAGAGAAGGCAATTTTTGTTGCTTAAAAATTTTTAAATTAAAAAGGAATGAGGAAATTTGGAAGAGGGGGACTGTTTGGGGAGAAATAAGGAGTTCTGTTTTGGACAGATGCCTAAGGAACGTGTGGTTCAAGAAGTCCAGAAGGCATTGGATGATTGAGGACTGGAGCGTAGGAGAGACCAGGGCTGGATTGTGGGGGTCATCTGCATAGAGATGATCGTCCCAGGGAAGCCAAGATCAGCAAACAAAATAATATAGAAAAAGAAGAAGAGGGCCCGTTACAGAGCCTTGGCGGGGGGACACTTCTGGTTAGTGAGAACGGCATACACAAAGAACAGCCAACGAAACTGAGAAAGAACAGTCTAACTGGAGGACAGAGAGAGGAGAGGGTATCCAGAAGGAGGTAATCCACATTGTCTGATGCTGCAGAGAGGTCAAGAAAGGTCAGGATTGAGGAGAGGCTGCTGGATTTGACCATGCGTAGTCTCAGCTGCACACAGTGATGTCAAAAGTCCAATTGCAGTGGGTTTAGAAGTGAGTGAGAAACAGCAGCAGAGGTTCCTGACGCGTTGAGCAGACATGGGTATGTTGGTAGGTAGGTAGAGGGACACTAAACCTATAAGCCAAAGGTTCAGAGTGTTAATGGGGGAAGGTTGAAGAGGTCTATGTCCTGGCAGGTTAGGATAGCCATTTGGATCAGGATTGGGTGGTAGACTTGGAGACTGAACCTCAAATAAGGGAATATCACTGAGTAAAGACACAGGGAGAGTCTGGAGGTGGCGATGGAGAGCAAAGAGATTCTGGCTTCCTCTGTGAGCAGGGGGTGGGAGGTGTGTGAGAAGGTGGGAGTGAAGCAGCATCAGCATCTGGGTCTGGTGGGTATATGACAAGGGAAGATGGAAGGAAGTTTGTGCCAGAAGCAACAGACTCAAGACGCAGAATGAGGCATGTTTTGGACATGTTGTATGGGAATCTGTTTTGCTCGACTGCATACTTGTTGCAAAAAAAATTGTTTTTTTCTCTCTCTGTCTAGTGGAGGTGGGTGAGATGGAGAGAGAGGACAGGGAGAGTTAGCCATCCTCCCCTCCCCCCAAAAAAGAGGGTCATTAAAACATTTTTTATTAATGCACAGAAGATATGTATACACCAAAATGTTTATAGCAGCCCTTATTTTGTGGTAGCAAAGACTTGGAAACAAAGTAAATGCCCATCAATGGGGAATAGTTACACAAATCGTGGTATGTGAATAGCGGAATATTGCTGTGCTGTGTGTAGGAGACGAGGGTGGTGAGTTCAGAGAAGCATCAAAGCGCTTCATGGAACTGAAGCACAGTGAAGTGAGCAGGTGGAGGAGAGCTGCCCCCACAGCACCACAGCAATGGAAGGGGAAAGATCAGTTGCTGTGAAATTAATTACAAGAACAAGTTGGGTCCCCAAGGAGAGATGAGATAGGAGAAGATCACCTTCCTTTGCTCCATAATGAACACTTTCTTTAACCTTTTTTTTGGACATTTTTTAAAATTCTGAATTTAAAACACCAAATAAAATGGGCATTTCTATCCAGGGAGCACCTTGGGATCATTGGATGCACAATTTCCCAAACGTAACCCAGCCCACACCCTTCTAGTTCTCTGCACCCTCTGCTGCATTGCCTGGCTCATCATCAGGACTCTGTGTATGGGCAGTGCCAGAGCCAACTGCACAATATGCCTTCTTCAGCCACTTGTTTTTTTCTGTATATTTTGAGTGAATAAGACAAAGTATCTCCATGTCTGTATACCAGATTCTGTTCTAAGCACTCAGGATACAAATATAAAAACGACACAGTCGCTGCCCCCTGGGAGCTTCTCTTCCAATAGTTTTTTTTTTCCAATTTTTCCTCAATCTCTCATTTGATTTTCAAAGTCTTTTTTATGTTCTTCCAAGAAATTTTTTTGTGCTTGGGACCATTTGACATTTCTCATTGTAAAAGGAGTGGCTTTTCTAGCTCCATTGTCGTCTTCTTCTGAATATGAACCCAGATATTCTCTGTCCCCATAATAGCTATCTATGGTTGGTGCTTTCTGCTTTGCTTGCACTTTTTTTTTTTGTGGTGGTGGTGGTGGTGGTGGTGATGTTTTATTTTGTTTTTTTCAGCAGCTATTAGTGTGATCAAGTTCTAGTCCCAAGGTATGGGGAATAATGCCCCAAGCCTCAGGTCCTTTTTACTGTTAAAAAGGACCTCTCCACTCCTGATCCTCAGCTAGAGCCCCCAGTCACGTTTTCCCAAAAATGATCTTGCTCCTGGTGGTTCCTCCAATGGCTGCAAACCACAGCTATCCTCTTTTCCCTGGAACTGAAACCCGGGGCTCTGCTCTCCTTCCTGCAAGTGCCCACAGCCAGCAGGGTCCCCACCCCTCCACTACTGCCCTCACTAGGTGTGTACTAGCTCCTTCTCCACAGTGGCAACCCAGGACCTCAACCTCATCTGGTCAGCATAGCTGTGCTTGGCCGTCCGTCCCTGGACTGTGGAAGGTCTTTCAATCTTCTCCTCCTCAGCTGTCAGATCCCACACTGTGTGGGAGATGAAAGTTTCTAAGGCTGAGGTTGCCTTCCTACCCCAGCTGCCCCCAGGGCTTGTTTGTTGATTCTGCAGAGTTGGCCTGGACCGGTTTGTACTTCAGTCAGGCTGAGCCTCTGCCCCTGGAGATCAGGTCTTTCCTGGGGATCTTCTTAGGTTGTCTTAGGAGAACAACTGCTTTACCCTGACTTCTGTTTATTTCTGCTGCTCTACATTCCCTCTGAGGCAATGTTCTGTCTTTTTCTGTGGAGGGAATTTGTAGACCTGAAAGTTTTCTAACCTACTCTGCCATCTTCCCAGAATCCTCTCCCCCCTTCACATTTTCATGAAGGTGACATGTATCCATAGATTATTCTCGTAAAGATGTTACAGAAAAGAGAACATGTCTTCTGACTTGACTTTTTTAGTGGTAATAATATTAGTGATTCATTTTCTTTCTCGTTCTTTTAGTATCTTTTTTTTTTGTTGGCGATATCTTGAAAACTCATCTCTCTGCCCCTTTAAAATTGTGTTGCTTCTAAAGTGGATTTCCTTGGTTAGGCCCATACTACTGCCATACTGACTACTTCATCTGAGCTACCATTTCCACTTTAAAAAATGACAGGTAATATTCCAGTCATCCATTGTGAGGACAGAAGCATTTTCAAGTCTGTTGTGTTTGGGTTCTATTTCTTGTCCTTCCGGTTTGACCGATAAATGCTCTGGCCACCACCTGGCTTAGTTGGTTATCCGAAAGTGTTTGGGGGTTCATTTTCCTCCCCACTGCTCTTTGTTGTTTTAAGAGATCATAACACTTGTCTTCAGGTTTGTTTTTTTTTTTTTTTTTTTTTGAATGAGTTTTACTCTTAAGTCAGTGTAGACTTTAGTTTATGACAAGAGTAAGTATGTGCTGGTTGAGTGGTTTCTGGATTCTTTGGCCCCCTCATGGTGATAACTGGTTCGCAGCCACTGAAATTCCCCAAGAAATCATGACAATCATAAAACATTTTCACTCGTACCTAGTTCCCATTTTTCAGAGTGTGTTTAAATATGGCTCCATGGAGCTGTTGTAATTGAAAAGTTTTTTTTCCTCCTTGTGATCTTCTAACTTGTTGTTGACGTCAGCTTTTCTCCTTTAGTCTTGCCCTGATGGCAGTCTTGTCCTCCTCCATGCTGTTTCCCTTTGCTCCTGCAGCTCTTCTTCCTGTTGTGGAAGAGACCACAAAGGCAACTTGTCTGCTTTGGTCTGGATTGAGGGAGGGGGCTGTGGGGAGCAGGGAGAGGCGTCCCCCCCCAGAGTCCCCATGGCATTGCTTGCCCTCTGAGGGCCGGCTCCAGCCAGCCCCGGACGTGCCAGCTGCAGTTGCCGTTTGACTAAGGAGGCGCTCTTGAGATCCTGGGCACTGTCATCAGGACCTGGGCAGCGTGGGGCCCTGCCATTCCCACGGATTGACAAAGGGCTTTTTTTTTTTTTAATTACTTTTTATCAATGGGGACTGACTGAGTTGCCCTCCTGATTTGTACCCGGGGGCACTTTCTACTTGCTCAGTGAGGCAGTACGTATTTATTAAGTGCCTATTGTGTGCCAGGCACTGTGCTAAGCACCAGGGATACAAAAAGAGGCAAAAGACAGGCCATGCCCTCAGGGTGCGCATACTCTGATAACAAACAAATAAATATGTACAAACCTTGATTTCAAATGAAACAAGCTGTAGACAGGCTAAATAAAAAATAAATGAGAGAGAGAAAACTGAGAAATGGAGAGGATGAGGTTACATCCTCCCTACCATGATGGGGAAGGCAGGAGAGGGAGAGGGAGAGGGCTTAGGGGGAAAGATGATTAATTTGGTTTTAGACATGCCGAGTTTAAGATGACTACTAGACATCCAGGTTGAGCTGTCTGAGAGGATGGGGCAAGAAAGGTAGATGTGAGAATCATTAGCATAGAGCCAGTAATTAAATCCATGAGAGCTGTTGAGATGGCCAAGTGAAGGAAGAGGTATAGAGGGAGAGAAGAGGGCCCAGGAGAGAGCCCTGAGGGACACCTAGGGTCCGAGGGTGGGATCTGGAGGAGAATCTAGCAAAGGAGACAGAGGGAGCGGTCAGAAAAGCAGGAGGAGAGCCGGGAGAGACAGAGGGGTGCTCCAAAGACCTAGAGAGAAGCAAGTGTCAAGGAGGCGCGTGGCGGACAAGTGTCCAGGGCTGCAGAGAGGTCACGGAAAATGAGGACTGAGAAAAGGCCCTTGGGTTAGGCAGCTGAGAGATGATTGGTCTCTTTGGAGAGAGCAGCATCCCTGGAATGTTGAGGTCGGAAGCTGGATTGTCTGGGGGAGGGGAGTCAGCCTGCCTCAGGCAGGAGGGAGTTACTCTGTGGAGCTTGGCAGTGGTTTTAGTGTGTGCCCAGTTCTGATGGAGGGAGGGTTCATTCCTGTTTGAGATGATCACTTTTGTTTTATTTATTTATCTGTTTTTTTGTTCTGCGCTGGTTGTATCCAGCACCTTTCCAAATCATGTTTGGAAGAGGCAGCGAGGTGGCACAATGGGTAGGGTGCTAGATCTGGAGTCAGAAAGATGTGAATTCAAATCCAGCCTCAGACACTAGCTGTATTACCCTGGATAAGTCATTTATTTGCCTCTTTTTGCCTCATCTGTAAAATGACCTCCCACAGTTGTTGAGGATAGATGAGGTATTTGTAAAGTGCTTTGCAAACCTTGCATCGCTATATAAATGCTAGCTATATTTATCCTGGTTCCTGAGTGGTCCATAGGAGCTTTTGGCCTCTTCAGTTTTCCAGCCTCTTGGGGGGCTCATTCTTCTAGCCTCAAGGTGACTGTTGACATGGTTGGGGAGGGTCAAGGGGTGTCTCTTGTTCTTCTTCCTTCCTTCCCCTCCAGCTGTTGAAGCAGAGACAACAAATAATTTTCTGGATGGTCTTTTCCTTCATTGCCATCATGAGGCAGAAGAGGAGATAGTGGCGTCCCATGACATGATTCTGGTTCCCTCGGACACACAGTAGAGCACGTTCACCAACTGCTTTATCTGCCTCTCTGAGGCCTCGCCTTTCATTTAGTGCTGATTTTAGTCTTCTGGTTACATGTAAAATGACTCTGTCCACATAAATGTCTTTCAGTTTAGCTGGTGATGTAGAAACTTAGTTGCTGGACCGAGATTATAAACCAAGTGCCAGCAGTTAAATTCATATTCTGCTGCTGAGTGCTCAAGCCAGCAGGCAAGGGCTGGCCTGGGGTGGGGGGGGCTTTGTTGCCTTCAGGAGCCCAAGGCTGAGCCCCCCTCTGTGAGACTGTGCTGGGCCTGCAGCCTGAGGCTACCTCGTCCACCTTGCAGTGAGATTAGGTGTCTGCCTGTCTTAACCTGCCGAGTCTAGCCTCTCCCTACCAACATGCTAGGCACCCAGCCACCATGTTTGACATACTGGCTTCCAGGTGAAGCTATTTCCAGCTTAGGAATAGATTGATTGTTCCCCAGACTGGGAGTGTTTCTGGGAACATTCCTCTGAGGCCTAGTGACAAAGGATGGTTTCGACTGGCTCGGTGTCTCTGGTTACAGAGACAACAAGCAGCCCTGTGGGGGGTGGGTAATGCCCACAGCAGGGTTCCCAAGCAGCCTGGCAGGAGCTCTTTCTCCTGGCTACACTTCTCAGGTGGGAATGTACACCTGGGAGTCAGGAATCTGTTTTCAGACACCCCCCACCCCTGCCTCATTTTGAACCTTTGTCAGGCTCCTTCTCTAGGCCTCATTTTCCCCCATGTAGGTTTCGGGTAGATGAACTTTACAGTCTCTGAGGCCCCATAGAGCTCTTACAGTCTACGTTCCGAAGTTCTTTCTGGCTGTCTTTCCATGTTGTCTGGGTTTTCTGTCCACCTCACATTTTTAGCCCAGGGCTGGACTCACTGTCAGCGGTGAGTATTGGTTGAATTCAGTTGACTCCTGTTAACCAGAACCCTTCCAGAACAGTCACCTATAGGGGGTGGTAGCCCCATGGCCAGAGGCCAGCCCTGCCCCAGGGTGCCTATTATCACCTGGTGTAGAGGGTGGGGTGGGGCTGAGGTCACTTGAGCCCCTTTGGCTTGGAGCAGAGGATTGCTTGGGAGGATGAAGTGACATCTTACCACAGTGCCTGGCGCACAGTGGGTGCTTAACACATGTTTTCTTTCTCCCCTCTTTCCCCCCTTCTTCCTTCTGCTAGAGAGACATTTCTCAAACCCAGCAGAGGCTGGGTTTTGATCTTATCCCTTCCTCCCCTTGCGGATTCTTCATAGCTTTCCCCTTTCCTACAGAATTAAATATGATCTTAGCCTGGCATTCAGACCCTTCCACACTCCGTCTTCTCAGGTCCCTTTTCTTGGCTGAGCTACCCACCATTCCTGAGCATTCAGGCATCCTTGCGCCAACACCGCTTTCTTCCCCTCCTCTGGTCTCTACATGTTTCCATTCGGCCCCTGGGATGCCTCTCTTGGAGGACCTTACTTATCCCAGTACCTTGGGCTCCTTCTCTGCTTGGCATTCAGATTTCCATTACACTTAATCAGCATGCAGGTCTTGATTCTAAGTGCCCTGAGAGTAAGGGCTGTGTCTCACATCTTTCCCTCAGGCCTGAGTACAGGTGTTGCTCCTAATAGGTGTTTTACACATTTTCTGAATGCTTAAAAGCCCTTCCCCTGACTCCCTCCCTCAGTTTGACCAGATTTTGCCAGTGTGCAGGGCTGGGGACCTGAGCGTCTAATCACAGGACCAAGGGGTCTCTCTGCCCATGAACTTTGGGAGCTGAGCAGGAAGGAGCTCCCAGACCACTTAGTACAAGCCACCAGAGGCACCCTGGCTTAACAGACGAAGGCCGAGATTCTGGTGCTGCCCTTGTGTCTTGATTTAGGGTGGGAGCCTGGAGAGGGAAGGTCACAAGGACATAGTTTGAGACTTGGAAAGGATTTGTCCAGTGCAGTCCCCGAGAGAGGCTGACTGAGCTGGCCAAGCTCCCACAGGTGGGAAACAGAAGGGTGACCATTCGAATCCAGCTGTGCTTACTGCCAAGCTAGCACTCTGTAGACCATGCCAGAGCCGGGTAAGCTCTTGGAGTTTGTCCAGTCTAACACCTTTGTGTGATGGAGAGGGAAACTGGAGCCCCGCTGACAGATGGGCGTTCACCGCCCCATGTCACAGGGTGGCTAGGCTGTGTCCTGGGGAGGGGCGCTTTTCCATGACATGCTGGGAGTCCAGAGGGAGGGAGGCTGGCTGGGTATGAGCTCCCCACTGGGTAGAATTTGAGTCTGACTTTGTTTCTGTTGGCAAGGTGATCAACAAGCATTCATTAACCTTACATTCTATTGGAAGACTATACATTCATATGTCAGTGTAGACAGCAGAAATACAAACACAAATTAGCAGCAGTTTGGGAGGGGGGCACTAGTACATGGCAGGGGAGATCAGGAAAGCTTCATGAAGAAGCTCCTCCAGTTGCTTCTTGAAGGAAGAGAGAGCACTCCAGGTGTGTGGCATGGCCAGTGCAAAGGCCCAGGGCCTGGAGATGGAAGTGGTGTGTATGAGAGACAGAGAAAAGGCCAGTGGAGTGTATTCTATGGATTCTAGTGCGGGAGGGGAGTGAGGACCACTGAGGCTGGAAAGACCACAGAGGGACAGGAAAGAGCTCAAGGCACTAACCAAGAGGAAATGGCTTTCTGGGGCTTAGTAGAGCTGAAACGGAGATCTGCAACAGCTCCCCATCTAGCCAAGTGGTTCCACTCCACCCACCCCCCACACTGTCATCTGCTCTTCCTGTTGAAGATCTAGGCCCTTGGGGTTGCTCGTAGTCTTAGAACTGGGAGAGACCTCGGGGTTATTTAGTTCTGCCTGCTCCCTAGGACAGGCCTCCTACAGTGCCAGAGGCACACTAGGGATGGTGGGGTCCCCCAGATGGAGAGTCAGAAGTGAACTGGGAGGCAGGCCGGCTAGCCCAGTGCTGCCGTTTGATTTGATTCTTGTGCCTGGGTCTCCCTCTCTTGCCATCCCTGGGCCCAGATCATGAGCCCTAGCCTGGTAGCTTATCCCATGCCTCATCGGTAGCAGAGGTTTAAGTGACTTTGCCAGAGTCATACAGCCAACTTGCGTCCAAGCTGAGATGTGAACCCTAATTCTCTGGATCCAGGCCACCCCCTCATTTTATCAGTGAGAAAACCAAAGCCTTCCAAAGCCCGTGGCAGAGTTGTCGGGGATTGGCACTCAGGTTTGGTGACTTTGTCCATATACACTCCTGCTGCCCTGTTTCCTTACCTGCATCATCTGGCCCCTGCTTGTGTGCCTTGGTGGGGGCTGGTGCCCAGGAGTGAGCACCATCTCCACCCGCCCTCCTATGTGAGCAGCCATCAGGAGTCTCCCCCAATGTTGGCCTGGAGGCATGGAGGCCTGGAGCGAAGATTCCCACTGGGCATGAGAGAAAGAAGGCCCAGTGGCCTTGCCCCAGGCCACCCATCACTTCATTGTCACAACCAGGAACCCAGGGTCCCTGCCTCCCAAGCCCGTGTGCTTTCCATCCTTCCAGGGACATGTCTTTGTACAGAACTCCGAGCCTGGGGAATTCTGGCCTCATCTGTGGTCCTAGGCATAGGTTCTCTCTCCCCTTGCAGGACCGTGGGCCCAGACTTCCAGGTCTAAGGAGATCTGTGAAGGAGCATGGCCAGAGAAGGGGAGGGGATAGGGCCAGGAGGGCCAGGCTTCAGTGGGCCCCCAGCAGGTCCTGGTTTCCCTGGCCCTGGCCCCCTTGGAGTCAACAATAACTCGATGCCCCGGCCCAGCCGTTATTAACACAAGGGTGGTTTCAGGTGGACTTTGGAGCCCCAGTGAGGGTCAGCTTACCAGTATTGGGGTGTGAGGCCTGAGTACAGTTTATCCTTTGTGACCCCCAGGGAGGACCGAATGATTCCTCCAGGGTAAAAGCAAGGGGGCCACCAGGGGTCTTACCTGAGCAAAGCGGCCAGAATCTGTGGCTGCTGCTTTTGCTTCCCAGAGAGATGGCACCAGCAATACAGGGCCAGTGTGGTAGCCCCCCAGAACCCAGCATTTAGCTCAGCTCTGTGTTGGGAGAGAGTGAGTAGGGAGGATCCTTGGGGCTTGGGTAGAGTTAGACCTGCCCCACCCCAGCCACCCACATATTCCATAGTCCAAGGGGCTTTTTTCCCTTCCCCTTTCTGGGGGTGCCCCCCCCCCAGTGAGAACTGTGGGACCTCCTGAGGCAGGAGAGCCGAGCCCTTGGGCCGCTCTTTGCCCTCCCCTTGCTGCGCTGGGATCACCTCAGGGCAGACTGGGGGAGAGGGCCCCACTGGGTCCTCCAGTACAGTACAAGCAGGGGGGTTCAATGCAAAGCTGGCCTCAGCCCTGCCTGCACCCAAAGCTTCTGGCCTGACATCTGTGCTCGAGGCAACTCTCAGTGAACCTGCAGACTGGTCGCTGTTGCTCTACCTCTGGTGTGGAGCAAATAACCCTTCTAGGAATTGGGAGAGTCCTGGGTTGGCATCTGGCTTCCAGCATTTACCGCAGGTTATCCTGCAAGCTCTCAGAGCCTCAGCGTCCTCATCTGGATATTGGGGATACTCTTGTTCCTCTTGTACTGACCTTGCAGAGTTATTGAGGATCAAATAAGATATGTAAATAAGATATGCCTTATGTAAAAGCCTGCTGTTCTGGGGCTTCTCCTTGGCCTGACCTCTGTTCTGAGCACCCTGGATGTTTGGTAATCTTCAGTGTTAGAGACCGCGAGCCTCCCGGAAGGACTGGCCATGCTGTCCTTTCCCAATCTATTTCCTCCCTCTCCTCAACTTCTCTTCCCTGGAGCTGAGCAGATAGACACCCAGCTGCCAGTCCTGGCCCTGTGCCCAGGGAAGTGCCAGCATGGCACGTACCAGGCAGCCTGCTCTTGGGCCAGCCTCCCTGTCTGGGCCGATGGCTAACTGGCCAACACTCGCTGTCTGATCTGTACTCAGCACTGTGTCCTTCAGGGGGGAAAACAGAAGGGGGTTTCCTTTGCCTCCTGCCTGATGGAAAGCCCAGACCCTAGGAAGGGGAAGCGCGAGTGCCCTTGACTGGAGGGGCTGGCCTCGGAGTGCAGGGGAGCTTTGCTTCTCAGCTCAGGCGCTTGTTTTAAGGGCAGGTTGCTCAGTGTCCTGGCAGCTTTGTTTCCTCATCTGCATTTCCACAGCCTACCTCATGATCTTGAGAGTAAAGAGATTTTTAAGCCTTAAAGTATTGTATAAATTGTAGCTGTTCCATTGTCTTGGTGCAGTTTTCATAAGAATCTAACCACTGCGTGACCTTGAGCAAGTCTCTTTCCCAGTCCGTGGATGTTAGTTTCTTCCTTTATAAATCGAGGGGCTTAGACAGGTTGAGCCCATGTTTGCTGGAGGTGTTCTGCGCCACTCCATTGATAGCAGAGGGCACCCTTTGGGGATGGCAGTCCTGCAGTGAGGTTGGTAGGAGCAGGGAAGGCAAGTGCCATTCCCAAGCAAGTTCTGCAGTTTGGCGGGGTCACCCACCTCGGCTCTATGAGCTTTGAAAGGTTGAGCATCTATGGGAGAAGACTAACGTGGCCCTTTTCTCTCCTGCGTGTCCCCCTTTACTCTCCTCCTGACTTGGTCATCTCCTCACCGCAGCCCAGAATGTGACAGTGGAGGAGATCATTGGCGCCTACCAGCAGGCCTGCCACAAACTGAACTGCAAGCAGATCCCCAAGCTCATCAAGCAGATCCAGGTACCTCAGGGCCGGAGGGAGTGGGGTGACCAAGGCGGAGGTCTGCTTCAGCTCTCTCCTCCTCTCTTGACACTGGCTTGGAGCTGGAATTTGAAAGGTTCTAGACTAAGACAGAACCTGTGTTCTGAGGGCCCTCTCGTCATTGACTTTCCCTGTTCTAAGGGCCTTCCTAGCTCTGACGTTCACTCTTTCACGCTCTACAGTCACTCCCAGATCTGACTTTCTTTAGTCAGAAAGCCAAAAAATGCTATCCCTGTGTAATAGTTTGATTCCCAGTACTCTGACTCATTTCATTTCCTTTTCTGCTGACCTGGAGCTGTAATGCACACAAGGTGACCAGCTGAAGACCACATGGCCCACATAGGGATAGATTCCCTGATGTACCTTAACACCCCCAGCCCTAGTCTCTAAGTCCAGACTGGATCAACGCTCTTTCCTCAGTTTCCTCAAGTGAACCCTGTGGGGGCAGCTTGTCTCTGCTACAGAGCCAGTTGTGGAAGAGTCAGGATTCGGGGGTTATTTGTTTCTAATAGTGATGACGTGGTGCTGAGAGGAGAGCCTGAAGGCCTGGGTGGACCTTCCTCTGCCATCCAGCCTGTACCAAATGGAGTTCCAGAAAGTCACACAGGGACATTGTTGGGGACCTGCCCAGGGCCACAATAATAGTAATGAGAGAGCTGGAATTTGAATTCACGGCTCATGGCTCCAGGGTCCATGTTTTAGCTTCTTCCCTTTGTATGTCTTTTTCCTACCCCAGATCTCTAGATGAGGGTGACAGGTGACCTCTCAGAGACCATCTAGCTGTGACCATGGATCTCCTTGGTCCAGGGTGCTATGAGGCACTGACATTCTCACCGCCTGCCTTTATTTCTTGCAGGAGTTTACAGACTTGGCACACCGAATTGACTGCCTTGATCTGAAAGGTTGGTGTCCAGAGCTGCATGCGTAGATGGGGTGGGGCCCCTCTCCTTAGCCTCAGGCATCTGGGCAGAGGATCAGGGGTGTATGGCGGTGGGTGTGGGGGCTGGGGAACAGAAAAGAGGGTTGGAGTGGGGCGGGAGAGGCCTGGGTTCTAATCCTACCTCTGCCCCTTGCTCCTTGGGACACTGGGCACGTTACTGAGGGTCATACTTGGTGATCTTTGAGGTTCCTGCCCACTCTAGATACCGTTGTCCTAAGCGGTGAGGGGAGGCTGGAGCCCTGTGAGCCAGGGAACCCAGGGCACGGGTTTGCTGGGATCAGGGACCAGGCCGGGGTTGGGCGTCCAGAGCTCCAAGATTAGACCAAGCAATGGTTCGCACCGGGGAGGACAGCCAGAGGTCCAGGGAAAACACAGAGACCCAGAAGCATTGAAAAGCAGACTGGGAGCACCTCAGGAAGGCAGGGGGTGAAGCCTGAGCCATGGGGCCATCGGCTGACAAGACCTGGGGGGGATGGTGTGTCCAGGGTGAGCATGCTAATTGTTGCACAGGAGTGTTCTCTTGAGGGTGGGGCAGGTCTCTGTCACAACTAGGGGAGAGAACAGATCTCTAACTAGAATCCCTGCTGACCTTTAGAAGATCTCATAATAGCTTGAAACAGACCCCTGCCTCAGAACTCACTCCTGCCTCCCTGGCATAATGCCACCTGGATGCCCCAGGTGGGGGTGGGGGAGGCCTTTGTGTCGGGTCCTCACTTCCTGATGCCTCTGATTCCAGGAGAGAAGCTGGACTACAAGGCCTGTGAGGCCCTCGAGGAAATCTTCAAGCGGCTGCAGTTCAAGGTGGTGGACTTGGAGCAGACAAGCCTGGATGAGGATGTGAGTGGGGCCCCTGACCACAAGGGAGCTGCCGGGGAGCTGGCCTGTGGGGTGGGCCAGGGGCCCCTCTGCCAGCATGAGGACGGCAGGTTGGGAGCTCCTGTGCCCACCCCCACCTCCTCTTGTCTTGGTATTGCCAGGGCCTAGCACATGCTTCCCCACTGGCTGGTGGGCAGGGGCTTGGCAAATGAAGCCCCATCTCTGTGGGACTTTGTGGTTCATCTGACTCACAGCTGCCCAGAGGGGGAGGCCTGGCAGGAACTTGGGACTCCCAGGCCCTCTCGTCACCTGCAGGCGCCTCCTTCCCTCAGGGCGCTTCTGCGTTGTTTGACATGATAGAGTACTATGAGTCGGCCACCCATCTCAACATTTCCTTCAACAAGCACATCGGCACGAGAGGCTGGCAGGCCGCTGCTCACATGATGCGCAAGGTCAGTGTTCACCTTCAGGCCTTGGGGGGCCGTGGGGCAGCTTTGAGCCCCCTCCGAGATCTCCTTCAGCGCACCTTCTCTGTCTAGTTTCTGCAAGAAGAGATCTAAATGGCACAGCCACCTCTGCTCTGCAGCATTGGGTGGGCTAGGGGCCAGAGGCTTGGGAAGTGGGCCTGCTCCCATGGGAGGCAGCATCATGTCTCTGTGGGTCTTCCCTCACCTCCAGCATCACGGCGTGTTCACTCATGGAGCCAGGGAAAGTCTGGGCCTGTCTTCCCCCGGCCCCCCGAGTAGCGTGTTGTTGGCAAGTCCCCCTCGGATCGGAGAGCCCCCCCGCCATGTGCACACACACGCCAGCGTGTCAGGGGAGCAGGGAGCAAAAAGGATGCTGAGTGCCCCCCTCAGCCTCAGGCAGAGCATTTGGGTTTGGGTGTAGAGCCATCAGAGGTCTCTGAAGACCAGCCACGTGAACGCTCGACAGGGGTTTGCTTGGGGTGTTCTTGTGAACGGAGAGCCGGAGAAGGCACGGAAGGGAAAACATGGAGGTGAGACTGGAGGCCCGAGGAGGCATGGGTTAGGAGCTCCGGGTTCTGACCTGATGCCCCTCTGGCCCCTGCAGACAAACTGCCTGCAATACCTGGATGCCCACAACACCCCCCTGCTGGACCACTCCGCCCCATTTGTGGCTCGTGCCCTGCGGATAAGCAGCAGCCTCACTGTGCTGCACCTGGAGAACGCCAGCCTGTCAGGGCGCCCACTCGTGCTTCTTGGTGAGTGGCCCGGCTGTCAGGCTTGTCCCCGGGATTGGGGAGGAACACAGATAGACTTTCCAGGCCAGGTGCCCTCTTGTGTGACCTGTGTTGAAGGAAGGGATTCACTTGAGCTCACGCAAGCAGGGAATTAGCGGGAGAGGCGAGACTCCATCCACATCTCCTGGGAACAGCTTCTGCTCCTGCCCTGACAGGCGGGGTGGCTTTGTGCAGCCCCCTGCCCTTCCCTTCCCAGGCCTCAGGGCCCTCTTGGTAAAACCACGCTTGGATTCTCAGTTTTTTGGCCCTTTCAGACTTCCGGGTTCTTAAAGTCTGACTCCTCCCATGTCTGTGGTCCCAGGCTAAGGATGTGGTCCTTCCCTGGGATTGTAGCAGCATGATAACGCATGGCTCGGTGGCTTCCACCGGGGCTGGGGAAGGTGTGGGCCCGAGGGGGCACAGGGAGGGCGGCATTTGGGCTGAGCCTCCCGTTGGGCCCTGGCAGCCACCGCCCTCAAGATGAACATGAACCTTCGGGAGCTCTACCTGGCTGACAACAAACTGAACGGACTCCAGGACTCAGCCCAGCTCGGGAACCTTCTCAAATTCAACTGCTCCATCCAGATCCTGGACCTCCGGAACAACCATGTTCTGGACTCAGGTGGGCAGGCGCAGCTGCCTCCACTGGGGGGGGGGGGGGGGGGGGGCTAATCTCTTCCTGTACAGAAACCATCTGAAAGGAAAGCTTCCTGCCTCAGTTTGGCGGAAAGGTCACTAGTAGGCCAGAAACCTCGATTCCCTGACTTGATGGGAGACCACGGGCGTGTCTCTTTTCAGCCCGCAGACTCTCCGTCTGGTAAAGTAGGGCACCGAGAGGGCCCCAGTGCCTCGCCCTCTGCTCCGTCAGAATGGGCCGGCAGCTCTCTGTCCCCATGTTCATCCTTGTCCTGCCCTCGCTACCCAGCCTGGGCTTGTTTCTCGAATTATCTGTATCCCCTTTCCCTCCCCTCTCCTCTCAGACTAGAAATAGGAGACTTGGGGAGAGGGAGGGAGAGAAGCTGAGTAGGGCCCAAGAATCCCGCCCCAAGCAGCCTCCAACTTGTTCCCCCAGGTCTGGCCTACATCTGCGAGGGCCTGAAGGAGCAGAGGAAGGGGCTGGCCACTCTTGTTCTGTGGAATAATCAGCTGACACACACAGGCATGGCTTTCCTGGGAATGACGCTGGTGAGTTAACATGCACGGGGACGGACATGAGAACGTGGGACGGCCTCAGATTTTACAGATAGAAAAGGTATCTGAAGCCAAGAAAGAGATTGGCCCAGGGTCCTGGAATTGATCAGAATCGGAAGTCTCTTGGCTCCCAGGGGGCCTTTCCATCCAACTTAGGACTGGGAAAGGTGGGAAGGGGGCTGGAGAAGGGCACGAGCAAGGCCATGGAGGGTTTGACTTCGGACTGATTGGTCTGTCTCCCTTTGCTGGGGCACCAGCCCCCTTGTTTCCCAAGATCCCACTTTTGTAGTAAGTAAATGAGAGTTGGGAGCCCTGAGGGGTGGTCTAGAGGCCTGGGCCCAGAGTGTCTGCCCCTAGTTCAGGAACTTTTGACTGGATACTGTAATACAGCCTGAGAGAGCCTTTGACACGTGCCTGAGACATTGATTTCTAGTGTGGCAGTGTGCTGCCTCCTGGCGGGGAATGTTGAGTGGGAGGTTTCGAGAGGGCCTGACGAGCCCCTCATTTCAGAGAAGGAAGGTGAGGTCCAGCAGGAGGGAGCCCGGTCCTCGGACTGCTGGCACACCCCTGGCCTGGCCTGGCGGCACCTTCAGTCCTCGAGCTTAGCCTGGGCTCCCCTTGCCCTTGTGTGTCTCCCCAATTTCTCTTGTCCTCAGCCACATACCCAGAGCCTGGAGACTCTAAATTTGGGCCACAACCCTATTGGAAACGAGGGTGTCCGGAACCTCAAAAATGGACTGATTGGGAACCGCAGCGTCCTGCGCCTGGGGCTGGCCTCGACCAAACTGACATGCGAGGGTGAGGGGCCATGCGGGGCTGGGGTTGGGGGGCCTCAGAGGGAAGCTGGGGAGGTCAGAGTAGAGCAAAGGCGCAGGGGCCAGGGCTGAGAAAAGAGGAGGAGCTGAGCCAGGTGTGTCGGGGAGGAGACAAAGGAACCTGAGCCTAGAGGCGGAGGCCTAGGCTTAAGAGGAGTCAGAGCTTAGGGGGGGTCCAGGCCCCGGAGGCCCCTAGGCCACAGCCACCTCTGAAGGCAGCTTGGGCACACGTGGTCTCTTATGTCCTTTGGCCTGGCTCAGGGGGCCCTCTTTTCTCACTGGTGGCCCTGGGTGGGCTTGGCCTCGTCCCCAGGAGCCGTGGCAGTGGCAGAATTCATTGCTGAGAGCCCTCGCCTGCTTCGGCTGGACCTTCGGGAGAATGAGATCAAGACTGGAGGGCTGATGGCCCTGTCCTTGGCCCTCAAAGTCAATCAGTCGCTGCTGCGCCTCGACTTAGACCGGGAGCCCAAGAAGGAGGCAGTAAGTGGGGGGCCCCCATCTCCTGGGTGTTTGCCTCAGCAGAGAGGTTTCCAGGCATGGGCTCGGGCCGGGGGGCCAGCGGATCCTGGGTGCATGATCCTCCCTGCAGCAACCCTGTCTGCACCCTTGGTAGGTAAAGAGCTTCATTGAGACCCAGAAAGCCCTCCTGGCAGAGATCCAGAACGGCTGTAAGCGCAACTTTGTCCTGGCCCGCGAGGAGGAGGAGAAGGAACAGCAGCTACAGCTCTCAGCCTCCATGCCCGAGATCACGGTCACCGAGCCTGCCCAAGAGGAGGCCGCTGTGCTGGGAGAGCCAGCAGAGGAGGCCCAGGAGAACGGGCACTTGGGTGGGGCCGGGCCTAAGGCCCCGGGGCCAACCGAGGACTCGGATTCTGACACTGAGGAGGAGGAGGACGACGAGGATGATGAGGAGGACTATGGTGGCCGAGAGATCCAGGAGACATGTCGTCCTGAGGTTCAGCTTTCTGGGAACTCCCTGAGCTCCAGGGATAGGACCCCTCCGGGCAGCCCAGCCCCCTCAGCCCCAGAGGCTCTGCCTGAGAGCCCCAGTGGGCCCAGGCCAGAGGTGCCGGGCACTGAAAAACGCATCTCGGTGTCCAGCCCTGGCAGAGGACACAAAGTATTTGTGGTGACTCGGGTAGAAAGCCCCCCAGAAAAGGTGGGCGAGGCCCATGCCCTGCAGACTGAGGCCCCAGCCAACAGGTCAGGGGTCAGCCCTGGCCCCGGCCCTCCAGACCTACCACTGCCCAATGGGCTGAAGCCAGAGTTTGCTCGTGCACTGCCCGATGCCCCTGCCAGCCACGGAGGATCAGAGGGCAAGGGTTCAGGCTGTGGCCTAGAACATGGTGAGCGTGGGCCCTGAGCCGGCGGGTGACCCCAGCAGTATGTTCACCCGCATCCCCGGGGCCCTTCCTCCTAGCTCACAGACGAAGACGCCAGAGCCCAGTTTGAGTCATTTGCCCGAGGCAGCTCGCCCAGTTGGTGACGGAGTTGAGAGTCAAACCCAGCTTTTCTGAGCAGTCTGGACACAACCCTGTGCCGTGCTGCCTCAAGTGCTGGTGCCAGAATCTCAGCCCCGTCACTTACTCCCTCGGTGACCTGGACCACCTAAGCCAGAGTGGTCCCCAGCACCCCGGCTCCCTGCTGCTCTTAGGAGCCCTGAAATCTGATGGGATCTGAGAGTGAGCGCAGGCCTGTCATGCGAGGACGCGCAGGCTCACAGAGGGAAGGGACGGGTGTGTGCAGGGCCAGGATGAGAGAGGCCTTGACATTGGTTCTAAGTAGCGAGGCTGTTGGCCAGGACAGGAGCCGGGTCAGACGGCCACACATACCTCCCGTGCCTCCTCGGGCGAGTCATTCAGCAACATCGAATATTGAGAAAGGGCCCGGGGGCAGGCACGGGCAGGCCCCTGCCCTGGGAATGCTGCCAGGAGAGCAGGGGCAGTGAGCGGATGTACCGAGGGCTGGGATGGGGGAAGGGGGCAGCATTCTGCGGCTCTTGGGGTCATTCTCACAATATTCCCTCTGCTCTTTTCTGAACCCATAGAACTTAGCTGCTCCAAGAACGAGAGGGAGCTCGAAGAATTACTTCTGGAAGCCAGTCAAGAGTCAGGACAGGAGACACTGTGACACCTGAGGTGAGGGGGAGGGAGGCGGTCTATGGGGTGGGGGGCCGAGGAAGTGAGATCTGACTGGCTCATCCCTTCTCTTCTCCCCCTAGATCTTTCTCTGGTCAGGCTTCAATGATCTGAGGCCCCGCCCTGTGCCCCGGATCCAGACCGCCCTCCATTCCAGCTCTCCGGGATGGGGGCCCGTCCTGGGCCAGTGTGGCCCCCGGGGCTGGGGGCAGCAGGTGCCTGAGGAAACACTACAAGGGACCCTTGGGAAGCAGATGAGTCCCCTTCCTTCCCTGGTCCCCCAGGTCCCCATCTCAGCACCTCTATTTATTTCCCCCTCCCCTCTCTGAGGAAGGACCAGAGCCTAGGCCGGGCAGGCCCAGGGGCTGGAAGGAGGTGGGTTCTCTCAGGGAGGCACGGGGAGGGCGGTGATGGTGAACGGTACCGATCTGTGCTGTGACTGAGGAGCATTAAAGCCGAGATGTTGGGGCGTGGGGGGCGGCAGGAAGGGGGCAGGCTGTGGAGATGGAGGGGGAGCCGCGAGGCTCAAGATCCAAGCAAGCCTCCACTCAAGTGCAATAAATTTATCAGGGAGCTAGGAGGCGTCCAGGTGGCCCCCTGGTGGGCAGACGGGCTCCCTTGCAGGGGCAGGGAGCCCGCTTCTTGGCATTCCGCCTGGAGATGGGCCTCAGAGAGAGGGAACGGGGTGACGGGCAGGGAGGAGACCCTCCCTGCAGCACACATCTCTGCTCAGACTTTTTCTATTAAACGCCTCCGTCGCCAGCATGGGTAGCCTGATTCCTTCTTACGCCTTCCTGTGTTGACCCAGGGGATTAATGAAAACCTTCATCATGTATAAAGGGCACATTTTCATCTGCAGCAACTCGGGCCATGTCAGCAGAGAAACAGGAGGACCAGGTCAAGGAAGCAGCATGATAGGATGGGGCTTTAAGAGGCTGAGGAGGGGGTCAGAGAGCAGGAGGCTCAGGCCCTGCCCGTGGGGGAGTTGGGGGGGGGCCTGCACCCTAGGGCACTCTCATGTGGCCGGTTCTGCCGTCCACTTAGGGCAGCTGCTCTCAGGCGATGGGGATGGATGGGAGGCCTAAGCTCAGACACCGTGGAATGTCACAGCTGTAGGCCTGTCCTGGCCTCCTGACATCCTGAAGGTCCCAGAGTGTGTCTGACATGGAGGCTGGCCCACACTGACTGACATGGTGGATAGGCCCATCTTCTCTCATTGGCTGGGCAGTTTGGATGAAGTCCCTTCCCATTTCCTCTGTCACATTTGATCCCTAAATGCCCCGCCCTTTGTGAGACGGAATAACTAACTGGTTGGACAGGTGGCCCCAGAGCTGGGAGTGAGTGCTGAGTCTCCCCCAGACTTCCTTTGCCTCGGATGGGGCCAGCTGGGAGGCAGAGCCATAATTAGCTAGCACAGCAGAGGAGCCTGGGAGGTACCAACACGAGCTCATGACAGATGCTGGGGTGGGGCATCCTCCGGAAATGCCAATTTACCCAGAGGTTGGGATGATCCGTCTGAGTGGGGCAGGAGGTGGGGGTGAGGCCCTTGCACACCCATGTGTCATCCATTTGCCTGGGACACAACATGTCCTTCCCAGGTTTTCTCTGGCCCCTTTTTGCCCTTCTACCCCACCACATCTCTCTCCTCATCCCTTCTTCTGGCCCAGGCCTACCATGCACAGTAGGGACGTAACCCTTGAAACACAGTCTGACCATGACATGTCTTTATTGCACTGAAGGGGGGGGGGTCCAGTTTGGTCTCCCCACGTGTGCACACACACATATACACACACTGCTGGGAGACCACCCAGGCCCCAAGTTAATAACACTGCTTCACCGGGAGGTGGAAAAGCGGAGCCTCGTGTCCTGTGAGTGAGCCCCGATGAGGTCCAGAGGCAGCCAGGGCCTGCCCCTCGTTTGCAGGACATCGGGCCTCTCACTGCTGGCCTTGACCCACTGTCTGACTGCCACTGCCTTGCTCGTTAGCATTCAGGAATGAGGGGGATGGGACCCCTCCCCCAAACTCAAGAGATGTTGGACTTGCCAGCGTGGAAGGGCCGGTCCCGCAGGGGGGAGGGCGGCTTCTCTGAGCGGGAGGCAGAGCTGTGAGGGTCACTACCTGGCGGGTTGAGGGCACGGATGCTCCGGATGAGCCCCATGCGGCGGCGGATGGAGTGGTCTAGGTTGACGGTGCAGCAGAGCAGGCTTTGAGCCTCCGCCACAGTAAAAGGGAAGTCGGTGCCCAGGAAGCGGGCAAAGAGCTCCGGGTCGCCGTCCAGGTCCACCACGTTCTGCAGGGCCTTGGTCATGGTGTGGAGCTCGCGGCTGTTGTCTCGGAAGATGCCCCAGAGCGGAGCCTGCGGGTCAGGGCCGCCCTCCACCTGCTGGCGGTCTTCTAGGCACTGCAGGGCCCAGCTTAGCCGGCAGGGCCACTGGTTGGCCAGGACCACCCAGGCCACGGCCTGACGCGGCGTCGGCCGCATGGCCCCGCCCCGGGCCTGGTGCTCCTGCAGCAGCCTTACCGTGATGGGCACCGTGTTCACGATGCGCCGCATGGAAACCACGTTGTCCGGGATGTACTCGTACAGGCAGTCCTGCTCGTCATGCAGGCAGAAGAGGGCCTCCTGGATGCGCTGCCCGGCCTCTGCCTCTATGCGGCCCTGGTCCTGCCCACCTGCCACCTCCACGTGAAGCAGCTCCGTGCCCTCGGCCTCGGGGGGGGCCCCTTTCTGGCTGCCCCGCAGCTGCCGTGTGATGGCCCGGTAGAGCAGGTCGTCCCGGCTCTGTACGGCGTCTTCCAGAAAGCGCAGCTTGGTCCGCCGCCCCATGATGGGCACAGAGAACGGCAGCGTGACGGTGCGGTTGAGAAAGAGGTAGCCGTTGTCGGCCACACCCTTCATGGAGCCCGCGCTCTCGAGGCACGAGGCCAGGATGTGGGGGTCCACCACCAGGATGAAGATGAACGGGGCTTGGCTGTCCGACAGCAGCGTGTTGATGGCGTTGAGCACGCCCACGACGCGCTCCGGGTAGCAGGTGTCGAGGCCGGTGACCTCCAGGACGATCCGGAGCCGCCGCCGCTGAAAGATCTCCAGGAAGCAGATGTAGTTGGTGAGCAGCTCCACCTCCTTCTTGACCTCACACATGAAGCCCAGCTGGCTCCCAAACTTCTCCCGCGTGACCAGCCTCTCGATCTTCTTCCGCTGGCTCACAAACAAATGTTTGCCCACTGAGTACAGGGCCATGAGCAGGCCGGAGCCTGACAGGGTGGTGGCTGCGCCCCCAAACACTTTGAGCATGCTTCCGTGGCCACCCCCTTCCCGCCCAGCACCCCTGCCACTGATGGAGAGGTAGAGGAGGCCAATGCCCAGGGCCAGGGCCGCGGCCAGCGCCAGGATGATCAGGCACACCCTGCGGCGGCAGTGCCACTCGCGCTGGCAGCAGTCCGGGGCCATGGCCGGCTTGTTGCCCACCACGGTGTAGAGGCTGAAGGGCAGCGCCCCATAGTGGCCGCGGATGCCGTCACACAGAGTGGTCACCAGCCCGGCCCACAGCTTGTCTGTGCCCGCGTACTGCCAGGCGCTGAAGCGGATAAACAGGAACTGCACATTCTTCCGACGCAGGTGGAGCTCCGTGATGACGGGCTGGCAGAAGACCAAGTACCAGAGGAGCTGCGGGAAGCCCCAGCCGTGCACCGGGCGAGGTTTCCATTGCGCCTGGTGGAGCTCCTCTGCTTCCCGCTGGGCCGCCTCCTTCTGCATGAGGGCTTGGGGAGAGCCAGAGCAGGAGCCAGGGTCAGCCGGGCTGGCCGCCACCACCTCACTGCCCGAAGCCCTGGAGGCCTGGGGTCTGGGGCAGCCTACCTCACCTCGGGCCAGGCTGGCCTTACTCATTGTCCTCCCTCCCCAGGTGCCTGAGCACAGGGACTTAGATACAGGTGTTCAATCAATGTTTGCTGAATGAATGGCTGGAGTTTAGGATTAGGGTTTAGAATTGAGTTAGGGCTGGGTCAGGGATAGGGGCTGAGGATCACAATTGGGAGCTGAGCCAACCTGCGTGTTAAGAATTGAGCCAGACCTGGCTGGTATTTGTTTTGGGGTTGTTGAGGTTTGGATTTTGACCTTGGGTTGGCGCTGGGGTGAAGACTAGATGTCTGTGAAAGTTGGGGATGGATGGTCAGGGTGAGGACTGGATTGGTGAGGGCCGTTTAGTCTCTGATGTTAGGTTTGAGAGGAGTGGGCCGGGTGGGGTTGGGGCTGATTCAGTAAGGGTTGGGTAGCAGTTTAGCAGTGGGCTGGGGCGAAGGTCAGAAGCAGCACTAAAAAAAGCACCGGGATTAGGGCTAGCTCAGACTAACCTGCCTTGAGGTCTGAGTTAAGCTTGAAGCCAAGCCAAGACGTCAGAGCAAGCTGAGATTATTACTGGATTAGGCTGAGGCCATGCTGAAGATGAGTTGAGGCCTAAGGGTTAATGTTTACTGGGCAGACTGGTGTTTGGGGAGCAGAGGTGAGAATTAGAGATGACTTTAGGAACCGAGTGTTTGAGGGCTGGACCATGGCTGGGTGTGTAGGGGACAGTCTCTGGCTGCCATGGGCTGCTCCTCAGCTACCTGTAATTTTGTCCAGCATCATGTGCAGTCGGCAGCCAAAGGGGGCATAGAAGCCCACCGTCACAGGTGTGGGCACGTGGCACAGCGTCTTCGACAGACAGCTGCAGTAGACGTCATCCTCTGTCACTATGTCTGCAAGTGAGATGGTGGGCTGTGAGGCAGGGGCTGAGGCTCTCCCCCCTCCCCAGCCTCCCATCTTCAAACCGATCACCTCCCACTGACCCGAGTAAGAAAGCAACCATCTTCCCCCAGAAGCAGCCATGTATAAGAAAACGTCGTCCAAGACTGCCAGACACCTAGGCCCCCTCTCCCCTATTGCCTTGATGCGGTGAAGGAGGAATAACCATTGAGCTGTGAAGCTAGTACTCCCCACAGAGCCCCCAACTCTGATCACCTTCTTAATGCTAATACTAACGACACTTGAGATATGTTGTTACCCCAAATTCTAATCCCATTCCTAGCCCCAAATCTTCCCTTCCTTTACTGGAAATTCTATTTCAACTATATCCATCATGCAAATCCTAAAGCTAGCCGCGTCCCTAAACTTGTCTCTGACTTAAGCCTTAATCACATCATCCGAGTTGGAAGACACGGCAGGCTTTTTTCACCTTGAACTTGACCTTACCTTTAACTGACTGCTCATGTAGACTGACCAGACCTTGGCTGGAACCCTCCCCCTACTGAAGCTGATGGTCTGGGAGGGCCAAGCATCAACATATAACTATAATACAGTGTTATATGATCAATAGGTTTGGAACATGCAAACAAAGGGATCTTTACAATCTTCTGGGGAAGATCATTGCCAAGAGGAAATCTGGGAATGCTTCCAGAGAAAGTAGCATTTAAGTTGGGTTTTAAAGAATGACTAGGAACTCGAGGGGGGATAGCATAAGCAAAGACGAGGAGGTAGCTGTAAGACATTCATGGGCAGAGATGTCTGTTTCTACTGGAGCCAGGAGAGTGAGAAGCATGAAGTGGGGAGGAAGTCCAGGTCATAGAGGACCTTGAGGGCTAGGCAGAGGACTTCAAACTTGTGCCCGTGGGCAGTGAGAAGAACAAGAAATGCCAGATCTACGCTGGATTGTGGGAGGCATAGCATTGGGAAGAGCAGGCAGAGAAGCTATCCCACTAAGAGCCTGGATGGGGGGCCGGTGAACTATGGAGGGGAGAACGGACGACTAGGAAGAGACTTCCTGAGCGGAAGCAATAGATGGCAGGAGAGTAACCAGAGCCCTGCTTCCAACTTGGTTCTTGACCCTGACCCTCACCCAAACACTGCTACTGCTAACCTCAGCTATTACGGCTTACACCAGAGCCCCTGTCAAATGTCTCAACCTTATACTGGTGTCCACTGGACCTGGAAGGCTCCTGGAACCACCTGAGGGAGCAGATAGGAAATTAGACCTTGCAGAAGAGACCTCCCTCCCCTCCTACCAGGCTGGAGGCTGTGAGGAGAAGCAGGGTTGGACAGTCAGATAAAGCATCGCGAGATAGCAGTGGGTGGGCAAGAGGCCAGGAAATAACAGGTTCTGAGCCCAATCCCAGCAGCTGCATTGAAGGAAGTGACCTATAGCCTAGGCTAAGGGGCAAGGGGAAGGACTCCAAAAGGTAAGAGCTAGCCCCGAGAAGGAACCGATGGCTTCAGGGACCAGAGTTAGCGCACAGAACCCTGGAGGAGACCTAGAAAGATAAACAGCCCTTGAGAAAGAGCTAACATCCCCGAAAGACGGGCAGAAGGAGAGAACGTTCCCCTGGCCAAAAAGACCAATGCAAGGTTCCCAGAACGTGGGAGTTGAGGGGCAAAGGTACAAACAGAGCCACGAGCCCAGGGGAAGTGTTAGAGGATGAGAACTACCACTGGAGAAGGAGCTGCTGCTACAGGCTCCAAGAGCTGGGAAGGGCCGGGCAGGGCTGGGCACCCTGACTTCGGGGCTGGTGTCAGCCATCGGGGCTGGGGGCAAGTCTGAATTCAAGATGCCAGCAGGAGGGGAAGCAGTTCCGGGCGGTGGACGGCCCCACGCTGTCTTGTGGCCTTTGCCCACGGGGCAGCCCCGGGCACCGTCTTCACCCAGACTATGCCGATGGCGTAGGGGTGGTGGCTTTGGGGGCAGAGGGGCAGCACCCGACTGCCTAAGCCAATGGCCCCCATTCCTGGGGGCCTGGAAGGAAGGTGGCCAGGCCCGGGGATTCCCCGGGCATGGCCTGTGGGCACGGTGGGCAGAGGCCATGGTTGGAGGCCGAAAAGTTGATACATCCTGGCGTCGCTGGTGACGGAATCCTAGAAAGAAGGAAGATGAGTGCGATAACCAGGTGGGGGCCGAGGACAGAGAGAGGTGGGGCACAGGGTACCCAAGCCCCTTAGAGACGGATGAGGCAAAGAGATGCTCACAGTGGGAAGGCCTGACCCCATTGTGACCGTGGCTGCATTCCCTCACTTTTAGGGCTCAGTACCCCCACTGCCCTCTGCAAAAAGAGGAGGCTGAACCAGATGGTCTGAGGTCCTTTCCAGCCGTCGCAGTTCATGGTGACTGGAGGATGGAAGGAAGGAGGGAGAGTCGCCTTGGGAGCTGATTTCTATTCAGATGATTGGGGGAAGGGCCAAGTGGAGAAACAACAGTAGGGGATGGTGCTGCTGAGATGGGAGCCTGAGCTTGGGAAGAGGTGGGCAGTGCTCTCTCCTAGGCCCTCCTTCTGGAGGGCTGCCTGGCTGTTGAAGCCCACTAGCAGGGCATCCTTCCCATTCCTTGGCCCTCTTCTCCCTCCCAGGAGCAGGAACCATGTAAGGGAAGGGAGGAAGGACTGAAGGAAGGAGTTCTGGGGGCCGCAGGGCACGCTTGATGCGGCCCCCACAAAGAAGGTCCGAAAGAGAGGTGGGGATGATGAAGAGGGGCAGCTACCACCCCACTCCCTCACCCCAGCAGGAGGAATGGGGCTGAAGGGATGGAGGCACCACCGATGGGAGGTAAAGGGCCACCTAGAGCCCACCCTCCCTCTTCTCTTGTTTGTTCACATTCCCCTTTCTTCCCCCACTTCTTCCTGCTGTTTGCTTTTCCTCTTCTCACTGGAGGCCCCCAGAAGGTGGTATGCCAGCACCATCGTCATTGGCTGGTTGCTCCCCTTCCCCATCTGGAAGGCTCTTTACCTCACCCCACACCCCTCAGCATCTCAAACTGCAGCCTTGAAAAACAAATGCCCTAGTTAAGACAGTTCTAGTGCTCTTTGCTTCCATCCTTTCCTTCTAGGAAGGTTTCCAAAGCTAACAACAATGCCCCACCCACCCAAGCTAATCTCCCTCATTTCCCCCTCACCCCTAACTCAAAGTTCAGGCCAACTAATCTGTCTTCCCCTCAGAGTAGGTGCTCCCTAAGGGAAGGATCAAGCTAGGTGGTCAGGGGCCCAGAGGAGGACACCCTCTACCTTTCCCCTGATAGCTCTCAGGGTCAACATAGCGATCCAGCCGGAATCGAGCCTGGCCCATGGAGGCCATTGTCCCAATGGTGCCCACAGCAGCATAGGGTTTGGCCATAGGAAAGTTGAGTGCCTTGTCTGGTCAGCCACCTCCTGCTGGAAATAAGAGACAGGGCAGAGGCTCAAGATTTGGAATTGGGCAAGGCAGGACGTGACCCCCCTCCAAAGATTCTGAGGGGGTTGGAAAAGGCAATAGGGAGCTCTCTCCCTAAGGATATCAATTTGGAATCAAGACACCTGAGATCTGTTCTTGACTCTGCAGCTGACAGTTTGACATTTCCCCCATTGAGCCTCAGTTTTCTTGTCTGTAAAGTGAGGAAAGTATTTGTACTACTGACCTGAGAAGAAGTACTTGTCTACTTCCCCACTCACAACCCTCTCCAACTTTCTCAAAGTTGGGGGAGATATGTCTTCTAGGGTGTTATCTCCCACTGAAAAGTGTTACGGATGAATGAGGTTAGGGAGGAGAAGGTTTACCAGCTAAGTGATGGGGAAGGATGAATAAGGTCTCAGGTTGCGGCTTGGGGAGCTAAGTATATTTAGGGCTGACTAAAGTTCTCCCAAGTAAATGATGGGATACTGGGTAGGTTTGAGGAGTAGGTAACAGCTGAGGGGATAGGTTAGGTTGGAAGAGAGAAAGGTGAGGTCTTGGGGGAATAGTAAATTTGGAAGAACAGGTGGGTAAAGTTTGGGGAGCCTGGCCCCTCATCCCCTCCTCCTTCCCTCTTCCTTTCTGCCCCCCCCCCATACTCCCATACCCCTGCCCCATACCTGGTGGGGAGGCAGTGTCAGCAGGGATATCAGTTCCCTCCTAGTGCTAGCCGCATCCTGGGCCCCACTGGACTGAGTGTCTAGGCCCAGAGAAGCCCTAAAAAACCCAACCCAACCGGTCTTCCCACCTCCACCTCCGCCCTCACCCACTACAGGGATGTTCCCTTTGCCACCCCTGCCCCAAGCCAAGTAGTACAGGGCACACCCACCCACTCACCCCCTGACCAGCTTCCTTGGTTCATTCCTTCAGGAAATCCATGAGTTATGGAACTAAGGACCCAGGACTGGGTGATGGGCACACAAAAGGGCACAAGGAGGGGAAGAGAAAGGAGGGAGGGAGGCAGAGATACATAAGGGCTCCTTAGCAACCATCTGATCTAATCTCATTTTACAGAGGGGCAAGACTGAAGGCCAGGGGGAGAATGGACTTGCCCAGGGAAACCCAAGGTGCGCGAGGGTGAGGTCAGACCCACAGCAGATTGCCAGCCACTGGACAGGGCTGGTCCTAGGTTCCAGCTCAGCTCTGTCACATGTCAATGCAAGTGTAGTTTTGGGTCATTTCAGCTCTGAGCCCATTTGTGTATCTGGGCATGTCAGAATGGCAGGATTGTGGGGCTTTCTAGATAAAAGCCATCCCAGGGCCAGGGCTCTCTGCCCCCTGCCAAGGCAAGAAGGCCAGAGCCTCCAGTCCTAGCTACGCCTGGCTCCCATCCCCCAGCTTCTTTCGGCTTAAGCCCTCCATTCCCCTTCGGGTAGGTCTAATTGGTAGGAACCCTCCTCCCCGCTTACATCAAGCAAAGATCAGATTTTCTGAAACCGGTTGTTCCTGATTCTGCCTCTTTTAATGCTGGCCCTTCCAATGCCTGAAAGTCTCTCTCCTGTTTCCCTTCTAGTTGTGTTCACGCAGGTAACCACTGAGCTCCTTCAGCTCACTTTCAATGACTCGCTGTCCACTCCTCGCTTTTCCATGCCTTTACCCATGTGCACTCCAGCCTGTCCCTTCTCTTTCTCCCCTGCCCCAGCATGGCACCCTTCCTGCCTCCCTGCCTACCTCAGACGTAGAGGCAAGGGGCCAGGGTTGTCCACTGCCGTGCCTGCTGTGGGCTTCCCAAGGACTGGGCCTCTGATCAGTCTCCCTGCTCTTCCCTCCCCGCCACACACACTTCAGCTGAACTGGGTGATGGATATGCTCTGGAGAGCTGCTGGTCAGATAGGAAACACAGAGGGCACAGGTGTGATAGAGAAAAAGGGGGAGGGAGCAGGGATTCCATCTCACCTTCCGAGGTGAGCTAGAGTGGGGAAAAAGGGAAGTGAATCATTTCTAAGGAGTGTGTGAAACACGTTGCATTAGCCCGGGGTTTCGAAGGCCCTGACTGGGGCTCAGCCAGCAGTCCTCACAGCCCCCCTCTGATCCCACCAACGCTTCCTGCCCAGGAGCTCCATAAGCACTTAATGAATGCTCATTCATTCATTCGTGACTTAGCATGATTAACAAGATGAAAGCCCTAATCCCCACCCGGGCATTTAGGAGTCCCCACAATCCAACTTTCTTCTATTCTAGATCTTCTCTCCTGAGCCCCCCTCAATAAGGCTTGGGACAAGTCAAAATGGCTGACTCCCTGTTCCTTGAATTCAGTCCACCCTCACCACCCACCTTAGCCGGATTTCCCAACGTCTACTTCCACCTGGCTTTAAGAGTCACCTCCTTCAGGAAGACTTCTCTGATTCACTCTTCCCCCGACTCCTACCTCCTTTGTTCCTCCCCAGCAAGGCTAGATAAGCGATACTAGTCTTATCAGCACAGCTGAGCTGCAGCCAACGTTCTCCCCCTCACCTCCTACCACAAGAAGCCTGGTCACAGTAGGTGATGGAGAGGAGCAAGGTGAGAGATGCATGTTTGCACTGGGGGTGGCCAGGCTGTGACCCTGGCTGTGTGACCACAGTCCATCGGAGGATCCCCACTTCTGAGCTGGGAGGGACCTCCGGGGTCATCCGGCGTCCTCGTTTTGGATGACATTAGATGCGGGGTCACACACCTGCTCCACTCCACCTGAACCTGGCCGGCCCTCAGTTTCCCACCCGACCCTCCCTGGATGCCCCCATCACGCTCCTGAGAACCTCCTCATTCTGCACAATCACTCGGGCCTTGGTACTCCCATCTCAGCCAGGGCAAGGTGGGGGGCCCTCCCATATCCCCTACGGGAAGCCACCCCAAGCGCCATGTCTTCATTGCCCTCCTTGGAGGCCCCAGCAATGGCCCAGGCGCTGGGCACTGTTCCTCCTGGCGTGTCTTGTGTTCCCTCGCTAGACTGTGAGCCCCCTTTTCATGTCTGCACCCTCTGCCCCTCACTATGCGCTAGGCACAGTGCCTAGCACAGACAGAGCAGTTCATAAAAGCTTGTGGTGTGACTGGGAAGCACAGTGCGATTGGGACCTGTGCTGAAAACACCTCCAGGGCAGGCCGCCAAGGTTCAGCAAGGCACTGAGATATCAAGGGTCTCACACCCTCACGTTATCAAAGGTGGGACCTGACTCTGAGATCGACCATCTAAGTGCCATTGCCTCTCACCCTTCAGGGGCTGACCCGGTCTGGGGGCTCATCTCCTCGACCACCTATAATGCGCGGTGAGGTCTTGCTCCTAGCCTCACGTATACCTCCACTACCTGCACAGCCAGGCCCCCATTGGCCTCCAGGCCCCCTTCCCCTCCGAGCAGACTGCCTCAGAAAACAAGCTTCACCTCCACCGGTCTGCGTGCCAGGCACTGGGAGGAAAGTCCAAAGAACAGAACATTCCTCCACGTAAGGAGCGTCCATCCTTCTCAAGGCCAGAGGCCTGCTGTCCTGCAAACCCTCCCCCTTCCCAAAGAGCCATGCCCTGAGATCACCCCAGTCATGTGACCATGGGCATGTCCCCTTTCTATCTCTGAACCAGTTTCCTCCTTTGGGAATAAAGAGCTTGGCCCCTTTCTACTCTAAATTCTGTTAAGATGGACTCCATGAACTCCCACCACGATCATGAACCCCAACAGTGACTCTGGGCAAACGACTGAACTTGTCTGGCCTTTGGTTTCCTCCTCTCCAAAGGAGATGGCCAGGCCGGACTAGAGGCTTCTGGGGGGGTGGCATGCTGGGCACTTGGGCCCAGAAGACCAAAGTCTGGCCGGCTCTCTGAACCAGCTTGGCAACCTATATAACCCGACCCAGGCTGGGGGAATCGGGAGAACCAAGTTCCCATCCCAGGCCCTGAGACCTGCAGGCTGTGACCTTCACCAATTTCCTCTCTGACTAAATAGGGGTACAGCCTCCACTATTTACCTCAAGGGTGTCATAAGAATCCAAGTGCTCTAGAAACCTCTTCTAGCCAGGTAGATGCTCACCCCAAAAAAAGCCTAGGGGGCTCTCCCTCCCTGTGGGTTCAGACTGAACAGGTGGCCAGACTGGGCGTGCGGAAACAGCAGGCTGGCAGCACGTGTTCGGGCCTGGGCGGCCTGCTCAATCACTCTGGGTGCACACCTGCGTCCTCTATTGTGTCTGTGGGTGTGCACCTTGTCTTGTGTGTGTCTGTGGTGTGCGTATGGGGATTAGGGCACTGCTCACACCCACAGGAGCCTTCCCCAGCTCAGCATCCACCTCTCCCTTCCTAGCTCCTTGGACTCTGCCCATTGTGTGGGCTCAGCAGGCAGAGGGAGCGCCAAGGGGGACCGAGGTGGAGGGGAGAGAAAGAGGCGTAAGTGAGGCTCACGCAGCCAGGTCTAGGCTTTATTGGAGAATACCTCGGAATGCTGCCCAGAGGGCCCCTCAGCCTCTGGGGCTGACTGTGCCTCCCTGAGCCCGGGTCCTTCCAGCTCCTGACCCCGGCCGTCACCCAGGCTCCTCCATGACTCCAGAACCACTAACCTTCTTAGGACCTCATGGTTCCAACAAATACCCACAGCCCCAAACGGTTCCCCAGATTCTCAACCCTGGTTGGGTGACCTGCTGGGGTCACCACTCTGGGAGCAGAGGATTAGGTCTGGGCTCCCATCTCGGGAAAGGCATGGAGAGAGGGGGGCCTGTCCGAAAAATGGGAACCAGGATAGTCAGAGGACTGCAGACCATGCTAAGGCACAATGGGAAAACGCCTGGGGAAACCAAGCCTGGAAGAAAGAGAGTGCTGGGAGGTCAGGGCTCTTCCCACTGCTCGGCCTTCCGGCGTTAGAAGGGCTGTCACGGGGGAGGGGTCCCAGATTTATCTCACTTGGTCCCTGGGGGCACAAGAAGCAGGCACTCAGGGATGGAGATCTACAGCCCTCCTAAAAATCAGACCCATCCATGAAGAGACGGCCGCTCCAGGAGGCAGCGAGGTCTTGGCCCCTGGTCAAGGACCACGTAGAAGGGGCACAGGGTGGAGCTCCTCAAAGCTCGGGACCCCCAGCAGGAGGAATCCATTGTTCCAGCTTCAACATCTCCCGGCAGTCCTTTCCCTCCATAAGCCTCAGTATTCTCATCTGTATAATGGGGATACTCGTTGCCTAATCCCTGGGATGGTTGTGAATCCATGTAAAGCACCCTATAATTTTCCATTAGGAACGAAGGGGTTATCCCAGAAAGCAGGGTCTCCCAGCTAACCCTAATGCGCACTCTCTGGGCCCTGGGCCGGGATCTAGAACCTGCCTCAGCAGATGCGGAAGGGCCAATGCTTGGGCCTGGGGTCTTTTAAGCCTTCTGAATCACCACCTGGAACTTACCTAGAACAGAGAGAGGCAGCTGGTAAGGAGGGGGAACACACAGTGTGTGTGTTTGTGGTGGGGGGAGGCAGAATGGGTAGGTCACCAGCAGCAGGGCCTAGGCCTGGGACACGCATCATGTTCCCTCTCTGGGGACAGACAGTATGGCACGGGAGAAAGTATATGCTTGATATGGCACAGAGGTCTGGGGTCCAGGCCTGGGCCCGATCACTCCGGGGCGACTTTGAGCGAATGACCAAACCTCTCTGGTTCTCCAAAGGAGGAAGGGCTGGACTCTGGCCTCTCATCCCTCTGACCGAACGGCCTCCCACACTGAGCCAACTACACTGGGGGGCCCGGAGATGAGGTGGCCTTGGCCACAGCCTCGGGGCCATCAGAAAAGCCAGGCTCATCCCTGAAGCCTGCCTCCCTTCCAGGGCAGGAGAGGACCAAAGGAAAGACCCGTACAGCCCAATACCTGAGCCTGGCAGCTGAAAGGAGGGAAGGAAGCTCTGGGACCCAAGCCTCGATGGGGTTCAGGAGCCCTGAGTCACCACAGGCATGCTGACTATGCCCTCCTCCCCGGCTGGCCCCCATCCCTGGAGACTCACAGGCAGGAAGGGAGGCCACGCTGGCTGTGACAGAGCTCTCGATGCCCAGGGCGCTGAGGGTACCCCGGAGAAGGCCACACGTGAAGGCAAGAAACTGCAGGGGAAAGACACGGCCGTATTAACTGCCTTCTGGAAGCCCAGCAGAAAGGGGGCTAGTCCTTGAACCCAGAGCCCAAGAGATGGAGGCATGCCTGGGAGGAAGGCTGAGGACCACTGAGGCTCAGAGCGTGCGCACACGTGTGTATGTGTGTGTACACACGTGCACGTGTGTGAATGTATGTACATGTGTGTATGTGCACTCTATGTGTGTACACGTGTGTGGGTGTGTGTACATGTGTGTACGTGTGCACACGTGTGTGTGCGTGTACATGTGTGTGCTGTGTATGTGTGTGAAGTGTGTACATGTATGTGTGTGTGCACGCACATAACTTGTGTGGTGTGCATGCACCTCTATGTGTGTGCAGGAGCTGGGGGAGACCCCCACAGTGCACCATTCATCTCTCTTAAAGCCCGGGGCAGAAGGCACCAACGGGGCGGGGGAGGCCCGTGAGGGGAGAACAGCCGGGGCCCCCTCCCCCACCCTCCCAGTACCTTGGGGGCCTCCTCCAGATACTGCTGGCCCCAGGCCATCTGAGTCAGGAAGGGAAAGTTGTTGTCCTGCAGGATGTAGGTGCCCTAGAAGGGGGGAAAGGCCAGGGGCTGGGTCTCTGAGGCAGGCCCGAGGTTCCCTTGGAGACAAAGAACCTGGGGTCGACGGGCCACTCACTCCATGGAGCCTTCAGCACGGGAGCCGCAGCACAGGCCTCAGTTTCCTCCCTTACACAATGATCAGACTCATAGAACCTTGGCAATGACGGTGACCTGGTCTGGTGCAAGCCTGACTCCAGATCTGTTCTCCCACACCCAAATAAGGGGCTGTCTGGCGAGACGGGCGCCCCAACTGCTGCTGGGGGGCCCACCCTGAGGGCACCCGGGAGTTCCTGCTTCCTGAGCTCCCAGAACACAAAATCTGCTGCGGCCTCCTCCACAGCCCCTGAGATAAGGGAGGACACTTGTCACCACCCCCACCCCAGCACGCGCATGTGCACACACAGACACACGCTCAACAGTACAGCCTCAGTTCTTTCAACCAGGCTCCAAGGAGGGGTGACCTTAAGAGCCTCCCCAGGGTCAGTGCAGGGGAGCACCAGCTCTTGGAGTGAGACACGCTAGGCCCGAGCTAGCCTCTGCTCCTCACGTCTTATGTGACCTTAGACAAATGACCGGGCTCCAATGATTTCTGGGGTGCCTCCTCTCCTGGGACTCAGTCCTAAGACTGCAGCCTCCCTCCCTGCGGCCCGTCGGCCTCTTTGTACACTGGCAGGTTGCCATCCTTTGCCTGGCTGCCAATACAGACTGAGCAGGCAGCTAAAAGCCTTGGGCCTCTTGGAATCAGCCCCCATGTGGCCCAGGCTCCCTCCCGGGGCTGGTAGAATAGGCTTTTTGAACACACTTAAAAGTCTCGACATCTCTCCCTCCTCAATTGGGCCCTAATGGTCTCACTGGAGGGTGCTGCCAAGTGTCTCCCCACTGGCTCTCTGGGGAAAACCGTCCATACCACCCCCTCTAAGGTTTAAACTGCATGATCCCCATTTCCTCTGTCCCTTTCTTACATCCAGGCAATCAGCAAAGCAGGAAATCAAGCCTGATTTGGAGCATTTTCATATTTCCAGGGTGTGGACACTTATGTGGAAAATTAACAATGGCTCCCATGAAATCCTGGGAGCCGGCTCCAGAACACGCCTGGTTCTCACCCAGCTGGATCCTGGGGCCCTGACTCTGTCCCCTACGGCACTCAGGGGGCCCTCCCCTGGTCCTGCAGTGGTGGCTGGGCATGTGCTGGGAGAACGGCAGGGGAGCCCTGAATACATGATTTCATATTGGCACTCAACAAACCAGCCTGTGAGACTGAGGCAGAGGAGGGATTAGTATTCTGATTTAACAAATGAGAAACTGAGAAAGAAGGAAGGAAAGGGAAGACCTAAGTATTTATTAAGCACCTACTGTGTGCCAGGCACTATGCTAAGCCCTTTTCGAATATCTCATCTATCTGCCCAACCAACCCAGGAGGCAGAAGCTGTTTTCATTCTCATTTTACAGACGAGGAAACTAAGGTAGCGATTACGTGCCTTTTCCAAAGTGCTGGAGGCTGCATTTGAACTCAGGTCCTCCTGACTCCAGGCCCAGCACTCTCTCCATTGTGCCGCCTCAGAATGGAAGGGACTTGCCCAAGGTCTCCATTTGAAGCCGTGACTTGTGACTCCAAGCTCAGGGTCTTTTCCAGGATGGTATACTGAGTCCCAGGACAGGGGGAAGTGAGGGAGGCTGGGCCCTCCTCCTCCTCTGACTCTGGGGGGCTTGCTCCATCCTCACCTACCTGGTGGTTGGTCCTGAGATTGTCCGTCTGCTTCCGGAACACTGCCCCCCACAGGTCCCTGCACAGGAACTTGATGGTGTCCAGCTCCTCTTTGAAGACCAGAGCCCCTCGGGGCAGCCTGGGGGAAACACAAGCTTCTCACTCTAGGGTGAAGAAGCCAAGCCGGGAACCAGGCCCAGCCCCGGGGAGCCAGGGAGAGGGGATCTAATGGGAAGGTGCAGGAGGTGACCCAAGGTCCAGGAAGGCCTGGGACTGGAGGGAGGGGAAGGGAGACCAAACACCATCACCCATTATAGCTCCTGGTACCCTGGGGAGCCCACTGACCAACTGGGGGGCCTCCTCCTGCAGAAGGGCCTGAGCATATGGGACAGGGAACCCCCCAAGCCCCCTGGAGGATGGAGCCCTGGCTCTCACCTCTCAGCCAGGCCCTGGCCCACACGGAAACCCATGCCCTCAAGGACTGTCAAGCCATTCCTCTGTCCCTAGGAGAGGAGGGGTGGGGAGAAGGGGGCTCAGCCAGGGCCATCAACTCTGGGCACCTCCCCTTCCTCCCCCCACAAAATAGGGAGAAATTACAGAAGAGTGATTTTGGATTAGGAATGGAAAAGGATGCTCCCAAAGCTGCGTCCCAACCCTGGAGCTGGATGGCCCGAGACAGGTTCCAGAGAGGGCAGGGAGGTACCTGAGAAGCCGCCAAGACTCTCACCTCCCAGGACAAGTGACTCCCCCTCCCCCTGCCTCAGGCTCTGTTCCAGGGCCCCCAGTGTTCTACCAGGGAGCCAGAGGGGAGAGTCAGGCTCCTTGCTCCCATGAACCCCTCCCCAGGCACCCAATCCAATCCACAAACACGGCTGAGGTCAGTGCAGACACAAGGCTGTGCAGGAGCCAGAGAAGCCTGGAGTGCATGGGGTTTAAGGGGTGGGGGGAGGGTCTTCCCTAGCCAGGCCCCGTGGTGACCCCCAGCCCCCCTCCCCCGCCTCCTCAGTCTGGCTCATCCCTGCCTATGTCTGGCTCCCCCTTAGCAGGGAATGCCCAAAGGGGGAAGAGGCAAGGAATGGAGGAGCAGTGGGGGAAGGGCCTCAGGGACAGGACATGAGGATAGATGCGGGGCAAGCAGGAGCCCAGGAGAAAGGGAAGAATGGCGAGGTCAGGGTGGAAGCAGAAGAGGTGGAGGGAAGACAGCCATCCATTCGAAGCATCTCTTATGTGCACACACGTGAGAGTGTGTGTGTGTGTGTGCATGTGCCTGTATATTGTGCATGTATACATATGTGTGTGTGTATGTGCGTGTGCGTGTATACGTGGCCTGTGTGTGTGTGCATGGGCCTGGCGGCCCTGCACCAAACCCTGGGCACACACACAGAATGAACCCCTCCCTTCTCTGAAGGAGCTGACACAAGAGGAGAGAGGAGGAGCCAGAGCTGGCTTTAGGGGCCTTTAGGCTCACCTGGTTCACCTTCCCCTTTTTCCGGGGGCAGGGGCGGGCACAAGGCTGCCCAGCAGTGGCCCAGCAGGATTCAAACCCGGATGGTGGGACAGGGTCTACCCTCCTTCCACAAGGCCCCACAGCCTCCAGCCAGGGGATGTTGGGAGGGATAGAAGGAGGGAGGAGACCCTTCTGAGCCGCCCCCGCTAGTCCTCAGGTTCTGCCCTGCTCAAACATGCCCCCCAGAGTTTCTGTTCCACAGCTTTCTTCCCCTCTGCAGTCCCTTATCATGGCCCTGCCTCCCCTTCTCCTCCCACTTCCCTGGAAAGCCCAAGGCCACCCAGGCAGCCCGCCCAAGCTCTGTTCCCTCTTTGGGTCTCCTCTGTTCATCCACCAACCTTCGCTCCAGACACAGAGGATTAGGCGGGCCTTCCACGCCTGCCCTGGCCCCCATCCCCATCCCCATCCCCCCCACTCCTCCTTCTCAACCTCTCCTGGCTCCTTGCCTGCTGCCTACAAACAGACTACATCTCCCCCATCCTTAAACACTTTCCCTCGGCCCCACTGGTCCCTGAAGCCCCCACCATCCAATGGCTGTCTTCCCCTCCACAGCCAAACCCTACAAACAGCAGCCTACCTGCATCTGGTGCTCTATAGCCTCATCTGCAAGCATTCAGTAAGGGCCTACTATGCGCCAGGCACTGAGGGGGTGTGGGTGGGGGTGTGCCCAGTCTAACCAAGGGAGACAACAGGGGCCTATAGTTAAGCATATACGAAACAGAAACATGGTCACTTGATGGAGAAGGTCCTAGCACCTCTCAATTCCTTGCAGTCCGGCTTCCAATTCCTTCACGAAAATGAATTCACTTGTTGCAAGGTCGCCCGCAATCTCTCTCCCACAACTCCAGTGTCATCCCTGGTATGGGCCACCCGCCTGGCACCATCCTGGCTCCTCTCTCTGCTCAGCAGGGTCTCTGCCCTCCTTCCTTCCCTCCCCATTCCACGGGCCTTGCCCTCCTATCTCCATCAAGTTCTACCTTCCCAGCTGCCCACCAGACATCGCCACCCACAGCCATCTCAAATTCCAAACCGTCCAAACCAAACTCACGTCTTCCTGCCCCTTTCTCCTAACTTCCTCCCTTCTGCCAAGGGCACCATCTTTGCCAAATTCACAAGCTGGGAGTCAATCGTGGCTTCCCAATCTCTCCTCACTCCCTTCTCTGGCCAAGCAGCTGCTAAGCCTTGAATTCCACCTCAGTATCTGTGCCCAGCTCCAACTACTGTGGTCCAGCTCCTCATCATCCCTTGTCTGGACTTTCGTAATTGGTGTCTCTGCATCCAGTCTCTTCTTTCTATCCCTCATCCTCCACACTGCCGTCAAATGGGAAGTCCAAGCACAGAACTGACCACGACACGATTCTGCTCAAAAAGCTTCAGTAAGACTGCCCCAGCGGCCGAGGATGGAGCAGAAACTCCCCTTTGGCACAGGAAGCCCTTGGCAGGCTGGCTGCCACCTTCTTCCAGGCTTCCCTTCATGCGCTGTGCGCCTCAGCTGATGCCTGCTCGCTGATGTGCCTCTGTGCATGCATACAAGCCGTCTCCTCAAACCCTGGAAGTCACTCCTTCCACTTCATCCTCTTGGAACCCCTAAGGCCCTAAGCTCAAATGCCACCTCATATTGCCCAGAGGTCAATGCCCCTCTCTTCCAAATCAATGTGCCTTTATTTTGTAAATGCCCGGTTTATATTTATCTGGGAAGGAATATTCCTGATTCCCCCCACCCCATGCCAGTGAGTGCTTCCACCCTCCCCCCCCAAAATTACTTTGAATTCCTCTATGTTTTATATGAGAGACAACCTGGCTTAGTGGAGACAGAGCCAGCCTCAGAACAAGACCTCCGTTCGTACCTGGGACACAAGCTGGCTGGGTGACCCTGGGCAAGGCTCTGGGCTTCTCAGTGCTCCAAGTGACTCTCTGAGACTGTGGCAGATGGCAGAGCAACTGCCTGGCCTGGTAGGAGCTTCCCCACAATAACGAAGTCCCTGAGCGGTGCGCGCGCACACACACACACACACACACACACACACACAGAGGAGTCATTCCTTCCACATTGTGGGGGTCAGGAGCACGGCGCCCCACTATCTGGGACAATCTGAAAAATGTTTTGGCTCTCCCTTTGTACCAGAGAAGAAGTCCGAATTATTATGGTATTAAAAGATTAAAAACAGGGTGCTATCATACAGTGTTATACACAGATTTTGGGTATTTCTGAGTTTCTAAACTTTTTCTGTGTCATCCGTGGCTTCCACAAAACTCCCCCAAATTCTGATTTAATTTCTAATGCTGACCCGAGATACATTGGAACCACGATGGGGAAAGTGGCAATGTGGAAGGGATAATTGTATACACACACAGACACAGACACAGACACACACACACACACACACACACACTACATACACGTTTGGTGTTCTGTCCTGTCCAACTCTTCATGACCCCATTTAGGGTTTTCTCGGCAGAGATACATTTGCCATTTCCTTCTCCACCTCATTTGACAGAGGAGGAAACCGAGGCAAACAGGGTGAAGTGACTTGCCCAGGGCCACCCAGCTAGTGAGTGTCACAGGCCACTTTCCAACTCTGGTCCCCTGACTCTGGCCTGGGGCTCTGCGTACTATGGCGCCCCCTAGCGACCACCTCTATGTGCAAGCCGTCTCCAATAAAATGCAAGGTCCACGAGGGCGGGGCGCGTTGCTCCACGTATCCCTAACAGCGGGTGTTCTGGGGGCCCGAACGGATGGAAGAAGACGGAGAACAGGCGTGTGCTGGGAAAGGTGAAGGGGGGAGGAACGGGAGGAGGGCGGAGGACATGGAGGGAGAAGGGGGAGGGGGAAGGGAAAAGCGAGGGGGGAGGGGAGACGGGGGGAGGAAGGGGATAGGAGGGAGGGGACGGCAGGGGGAGGGGAGACGGAGAGTCTGTAAGAGAGGGGGACAGAAGGCAGAGAGGACACGGCGAGGCCCTCCTGGCTTCACCTCGTCTCCCGAGCCCCGGCCCCCGCCATACGCGGCCGCCACCACCTCCGTGTGAAGCAGCTGGAACAGAGTCTCGTCCGCCATCGCCCGCGCTTCCGCCTTCAGCTGTCACTGCGCGCCCCACCCCCGAACCCTAGGGTTCCACAGGCCCCGCCCACCCGAGCCGCATCCAGCACTTCTATTGGTTCAAGGTCGGGCCACGTGATTCCCACCTCTCTTTCGCTCTAATCCAGAGCCCACCCAGCACTTCTATTGGCACAGGGCAACTTCCATGCGAATTGCGGCCTCCTCTTCCTCCCTCCGAGCCTAAAGCTCATAGGTCGAGACGCTTTTGACGTCATGTCCATACCATCCTGTGGTCAGGGTGGGCGTGCCTACACAGCTCCTCGGTGCACCCCCATTGGCCAATTAATATTCCACCAACCCTTCGCCGTCATTGACTGGAGTGGCCGTCATGTCACGTGATCTAGGACCGCTAGGTCCTTGCTCATTGACGGAGCTCGAAAGGAGCAAGCCCCACGTGACTCCCCCTCCCCTCGAAATCCATGAACGCTACAGGCGGAGAAAGCTCGGAGCTCCAGCCACCCGGTACCTTCCTCTCCCTGGGATGGACGGGATCTTACCCGGGATCCCACCTCTAGCGAGCCCTCCCTTCCCTGTCTCTGGCGCCCCTCGGGGGCGGAGAGGGAGAAAGGGCGCCCCCCCAACCACTTCCCTCCGTAATTCTGCCCTTCCTCCTACGACTCCGGCATCCCCATTCCCAGCCCCCTCCCCGATTCTCCCCCTCCCGTGATGCCCCCTCCTCGATTGTCCCCCACCTGTGACGACCCCTTCCCGATTGTCCCCCTCCTTTGACGCCTCCTCCCCGCTTCTCCGCCTCCTGTGACACCCCTCCTCCATTCTCCCCTCCTGTGACGCCCACTCCCTGATTCTCCCCATCTTGGGACGCCCCCTCCCCAATTCTCCCCCTCCCTTGTGACGTTCCGTCCCTCATACTCTCCTCCTGTGGTGCCCCCTGCGCCCACTCCCCGATTGTGATGCCACCTCCCTGATTCTCCCCGTCCTTTGTGACGCCCACTTCCCGATTCTCCCCCTTCCTCGTGACGCCCCTTCCCTGATTCTCTTCCTGCCTTGTGATGCCCCGTCCCTGATTCTCCAATTCCGTGACGCCCCCGCCGCCCCCTCCTCGATTATCCACTCCTGTGACGCCCTCTCCCTGATTCTCCCCTTCCATTTTGACACCACGTCCCTGATTCTCCACTTCCGGCGCGCCCCCGACGCCCCCTCCCTGATTATCCCCTCCTGTGATACCTCCTCCCCGATTCTCGCCCTCCTGTTACACCCCTTCCCTGATTCTCCCTCCACACAACCGCTCATCTCCTCGATTTTCCTCCTCCCTCATGGCGTTCCCCTCTGCCTGATTCTCCCCTTTTTTATTATCAACATTCTTTGATTCTCCTCTTCCTTCTGACCAGCCAAGCACCCCCATCTCGGATTCTCTCCCTCTCCCTCCCCCATGACACTCCCTTTTTCCACTGCTCACCCCCCCAGTTTATCCTCCTTCCCTCTTTTCCACCCCTCCCCCACCATTCCTTACGGTCCCTGTTACGTAGCAATCTCCTTCCGTTAGGGGCCCCCTTATGGAATCCCCTCCTCTCAGAATGATGCAGTCCCTTCCCTGCTCCCCACCATGCCGTCTCTCTCATGGTCACTTTTTGGAATAATTCGTCCACCCCCACCCCAACTCCCAAAGCTCCTCGAAGTCCTGGGTCCCCTTCCATAGCGCCCTGCTGCTCCTTAGTGCCTTGTCATCCTCTCTCCAACTCCTTTGCCCTTTTGGTACCCGGCTGGCCTGGCACCCCTCCCAGGAGGGATCCCCACAAGCCTTCAGGGTGCGTTTTCCAGCCTCACAACCTCCGCCTTCACATAATGCCCTTGGGCTTGGTGCAGGGCCTTCCTCCTCTCCCCGCTAGATTCTCTACCCCACGCTCCATTCAGCGCAGCCCCGGTCTCTGCGCTAGTGGGGTCCCTGCCCTCTCTGCTTCCCTTCTTTCTCCGGATGGATCGCTCCCGCCTCCTCCTCCCCCCATCGCCCCCGCCTTGGTGCCCAGAACAAAGCGCCCTGCTACCTCTGCCCCAACAGCTCCTGGGCCTGAGAAGCCATGGCTTCCCGGGCCGTCGGAGGGTTGCGAGGTCGGCGACCCGAGACTGTGGTGCGTGGGGAGGCGATCGAGACGGACTCGGCGGCATCGTCGTCAGAAGAAGAAGAGCTGTACCTGGGCTCTGCCCCGCCGTGCCGGGGCCGCCCCACTGGGCTGCGAGTAGCCGGGGAAGCGCCTGAGACCGACTCTGAGGAGGAGCCGGCGACCCTGGTGGCCCACGCGGATCTGCCCCCGCTCGTGGTGGTTCGGGGACCAGAGTGGGCAGAAGAGGAGGCTCCCGCAGCGCCCGCGCTCCCTGCGTCGGGCCGGGCCTCGCTGCTGCAACAGCGGCTGGCTGAGAGCCAGGCTCGCCTGGGCCACGACGTGAGCGCGGCGGTGCGTGGTGTGTACCGGCGAGCTGGCCTCGATGTCGCCGGCCTGGCGGCCCGTCTGGCCGCCGCGCAGGCCGTGGGCTTGGCGGCGGCCCACAGCATCCGCCTGGCCCGCAGCGACCTCTGCGCCCTGGCCGAGCGCCTGGACATTGTAGCCAGCTGCCGCCTGCTGCCTGACATCCAATCTCCAGCTGAGCCGGGCCCCAGCCCCCGGGCATAGTGGAGGCGCAGCCGTCCTCACCTGTGTCCCACCCTCACTGTGGTTCCCAAGGCCTAGTGTCCCTTGATGGCTTCTCTGAAGAGGCTTGGTACGGGCCCTCCCGGTGGTCCTCCCCTGGTTCAGGGGCCCTCCACTGGGTTGGGGGATGGGAAGGGCCTGGAAACTGGGAGCACGGACTTGCCTCACCCTCCTTACCCTCACCAGGTTTCAATAAAATGTCTTTGGAAAGAGAAGATCGAGTGTCCTTGGGATGGAGGGGATACAGTGGGAAGAGGGGGCACAGGCCACAGTCCCAAAAATCGTCTCTGTCCTTGGGCTTTTTCCTCGCCCACCATGTACAACCAGTGCTGGTCACCAGGTAGCGCTGTGGCTCCCTCCAGGACGCCAGGGTCCCTCCACCACCGGTCTGAGGCTGGCAGGCCCCGCCCTGCTACTATTCCATGTGGGCGTTCCACCAGTCCTTCAGTGCTAGTTGACCCCTCCCCCCTGAGACCTTAGGACCTGGGTGATCCCGTGGCCTTTCATCCTCTGGATTCTGTAGAACTGAACCTGCCCCTCACCAAGGCTGTCCTGCCGATCCTCCAGGTTGTCCTGTCCAGGATGGTGTCGTGGATGGAACTAGGGGGCTCAGCCTTTGAAATGCTAGGCACGGTGGCTGCAGCCTGGTGGCTTCTGCGGGTAGCCTGGTGGCTGGGCCATGCCCTGCTCGTCTATGGGCTGCCCCAGGTTGGCCTGGGCCTTGGCATTTCTCTCAGGAAGCAAGGGGCCTGGGCAGGTGTGTGGGAGAGGGAGGGAGGGAAAGGGACCGAAGGGGGAGGGAAGGGACAAGGGGTCTGATGACAGGAGTCCTGTGGCCCGCTGCCTCAGAAGAGTTCGTGGAGCATGGATGGAGGACTCTAGGACCAGGATTCCAAATTCAGTCAAGCTGCTTCGGATCGCGTGCGCCCGCCCCCCCCCCCCCGCCCCCAGCCCCCCCAACCCACTGCACCTTCCCCGCCCCCAAGTCACTTCCCCTCTGGGTTTCACTTTCCTTGTTTGCAAAACAAGTGTCTGACCAGGGTGCCCCAAGGTCTGTCCCAGCCTTGAATCTGATTCCATGCCATGTCATGGGTAACCCCAAGGAGATCATTTAATCTTTCTGAGACTCTGGTGGGTTTTTTTGTTTGTTTCTTTTCGTTGTTTTGCAAAATTGGGGACAGCTGGACTAAATGATTTCTAGAGTCCTGGGAAGCTTTTCGTCAGAGATCCTCTGATCTGTGTATTGCATATGCAAGTGCTCACATACAGAGACTTCTCTAGGGTTGCAGGCCCCCTGCTAGCAGGTTCCCCTTGTACAGGCTCTCATTTCCCAGTTGAGTTCCACTGTATAAACAGCTTCAAGTCCTTTTCAATTCCTGGGCCGTAGAGGTAGTACTCAGAAGGAGGAGGCAGACAGTAGAGGTTCTCTGTTGCCCCTTCCTGGGATCTCCCTTTGGGTGGGTCCTCCAGAGGGTTCCCCCCAGGGACCCACAGGTCCCCATTCCCAGCCTCTGTCTCCCTACAGTGGTAACCGGGGCCACAAGTGGAATCGGCAGGAGCTATGCTCATGAGGTAAAGGGAGGCCTGGGGCCAACTGAATCTGTCTTTAATGTACCTGGGCATGGCCCCACATGTCTGTTCCATTGCATTCCACATACATTGTCCCATGCATTCGGTGTTTTCTCCCATGCATGTTACTCTCTATGAGCCCTGATCATTTTCTAGAGCCTCAGGTCATGTGTTTGCAAGGGGATTCCTGTGTAAATATATATAAATGTAGTAATTAATGTCACATGTGTATGTATATACATGCATACATACAGAAAGACAGATAGATGCTAGAAAGATAAGTAGACAAGATGGATATGTACACAAATAAGTACATCCATATTTGTCCTGAGTGTTTCTGCCCATTGGTTTCTATGAATTCCCCACATCCCTCTTTGTCTTATGCACACCTGCTTATCTGTATGGACCCTCTTGAGTCTTCTGTAGGTTTAGGAGGTTCTGTGTGCCCACTCCCTCAATCTCCCCATTCTCCTGTCTCCATACAGCTGGCCCGAAGAGGCCTCAACGTTGTACTGGTCAGCCGAGATCTAGACAAGTTACGTCGGGAGGCAGAGGACATTGGTGAGGGCCGAACTAGAAAGGAGGGGCATGGGTGAGAAGTGAGGCTGCTCAAGGTTCCATGATGGGATATGGAATCAAATGACCCAGGTTTGACACAGCTTTGCTACATACTACCTGTGTATGAGCCTCAGCCAGTCAGTCCCATTTCTTCTCTGGACCTTTCTTCATCTATATAATAAGGAGCAGCACTGAGCTTCCGATTCTGAATTCTCTGAGTTTTCCTACAGAGAGACTCCATGGTAAGGAAACAAGAGTCATCCAAGTGGACTTCACTGGAAGCTTAGAGGTCTATGAGATAGTTGAGAGAGCCTTGGAGGGCCTAGAGATCGGCATTCTAGGTATGCACCCACTCCCTCTTCCCTTCTAAGTCCTGCCCCCGGAATTCCTCTCCATCCCCTTGCTCTGTGGTCCTCACCTCTTCTTTTGCAGTCAACAATGTGGGTGTAGCTCCCAAGATAATCCCCCAGAAGCTGATGGATTTGAAGAATGCAGGCAAGGTAGAGAAAGCTACATCCCCCACCCCCACCCCAGCTCATGCCCTTTTCCATTTCTCTGACTTTTTCCATCCCTTATTCTCCCCTCCCTCTTTCTGCCCTCTTTATCTGCCCCTTCCCTCATCACCCCATCTTCCCTCCTACCTCACAACCCCCACCTCACCAACCTTTCTAACCAGGCAGAAAGTGCTTTGTCAATTTAAATCAGGTCAGAAATGTGAGCTCCCCTTGCTTTTGTGGCCATAACAATAATCAATGTTGAGAAAATGTTCCCTTGGAAATTCTCACAATTTGTTCCACTTTATGTCTATTTGTCTTCCCTCTATTTATTTACAAATGTGGTTTCATTTGTTGTAATTGGGCCTTGGGCCAAGATTGGGGGGAGGGGATTTGAGTGCTTAGGGAAATTTTCCTAGAGGAGATGGTACCTGATGGGGGCCCTTAAAGGCTGAGAAGCAACTTTCCCACTCAGCAAACTCCAACCTGAGAATTCATGGCCAGATTGCTTTTGGGGGTAGTGGGAGACCCTGAGGCCCATGACAAATAAAAGGTGTCCTCTGTCTTCCCAGAGCTTCCTAGAAATGATGAATTGTAACATGCTGTCAATGATTCAGGTGAGACTGAGGCAGAAGAGACACAGGAAGCATCTTTGGCAGGGGATGCAAGGGAGT
>NW_020954018.1:0-16736 GCF_900497805.2 Vombatus ursinus
CAAAGCTGGCATGTTCCTTGCTCCCTAAAGTTATTTTCAGAACCTCTTTCTGCCATCACCACTCAGCAGCGATTTATCTTCCTTTAAGTTTCGATTCCTCCTGCCTGGATCCTTGTTACTGTCACCTATGGACTTCCAGGTCTCTCTTCTCTGCCCTTCCTACCCAGTAAGTCCAGCTCCTGACTCTCAACCTTCTCCACCTCAGCAGAGGCCCCATTGCCTTTCCAGTTCTTCAAATTCCCCTACCCTCATGATGTCTGCCTCCAGATCACGGTTTATCTTTGGTGCCTTGGTACTAGTTTTGTGAAAGTGGGGGGAAAGAAAACTAGTATATGTGTGATGGTGAGTGACCTTTCACTCCAAGAGTTGAATAAAGACAAATGGTAATAGACCCCAAAACAAGTTTGTTCCAGGCCTGCCTCACAGGCTTGGGGCTCTGGGTGGGTGCTGGGAAGGGGGAGGAATAACTTGAGGCACACCCAACAATTCATTTCTTCTCTATCTCACCAGCTGGTCCAAGGGCCAATTTCCAGATAGTGACAGGAGTGATAACAGCTCACCTGAAAGTGACTCTAGCTGTAGGAACTAAATTCTACTTTGATCTTTACCTGTGCCTTTCTGTGGGAGGAGGGATCAGAGAATACCCAGGCTTGGAGGGGGCAACATCTTAGAGGGGTTTGATGAAACCAACTCCTACCTCCCAAAGATGCATCCTCTCTCCCAGACCTCTTATGATGATGTCACCCTGATGGGGTGTTTGGGTGCTTGTGTTTGGGTGCTTGTGCTTGTACTTGCACCCCAAGTTCTCCCTCATCTCAGAAACACTGTCTCTGGCTGTTTCTCCCCAGCCCAAGTCCTAGTAAATCTTTATTGTTTATTGCAACTCCATGGCAGTAAAATTAACTGTATCTGGCTTTAAGCTGTGATTAGTGAAACTTGCTGTTTAAGGTAAAAGGCTCTTGGGACTATAACTAATTTTGTTTTGAGTTTGAATTTGGGCATAGCTGTCTGCATTAAATCTGTATCTGAGAGAAATGCCACAAGCTACTCGGAGGGAATGTGATCCTGTACTGTTAACAGGTGGAGGACTGCATCTGGGGAAAAGCTGTGAGGACAATCTTAGTCTCAATCTAGGATGGGATCCTCCTGGCTCAGTTTCCCCATTATGTTCCTTTGCGAAGGAATGTTTCCCACCTGACTATTTCTGAGTCTGGCTATGATCTGGAATTGATACTGCATGATTAGGGAACTGTGACTCTTAACTGAATTCACCAGAATTAAGGATGTTCTATCTTGTCACATTTGGCATGTCACATGTCCTTGCCTTTTCCTTTTAGAGTAGATTTCTCTGATCAGACCAAGTGGTCAGTAAAAGACATGAGCACAATGTAAGTATGTGAGATCTTGCTATTTTGATCTGAATTTGTAGTCATCCCATGGCCTAAGTAAGAGTAAAATTAGTGTTTGAATTTATCATATGTAAAAGATTCAATTTCTGAAGTATAATTAGAGAAGGAGAAACAAATTTGTGACACAAGAATATATATCTATTCAGTTTTGAGGTTAAAGTTATGAACCTCTTTTGTTTAAGGCAGTTTTTGCAAGAAACCCCTTCCCTAAAGTAACCCCCTCAGAGGTCTTTGCCACCTCTTTTGTACTGGCCACTCCTTTATGGGAAAACTTTTCTATCTCAACACCCTGTTTCTCAAGAGGGAAATATTCCCTTGCTTGGGAGATAAGCTCTACAGCCACTGTACAGGTAAAGACCCCTGTCAGGGAAGGGGTTGTAAATGTCTCTGCTAGTCTCTTGACTTGTACCACCTGTAAGGATGCCTACAGTGATGAGCGTCCCTGGAATTTTACCTCTGCCAGCTGTACCACTTGTTTTGAGGGAACACTCCCTACTTGGACCTATAACCAAATTCCTCTTGCCACTCTCCCTATTTAGTAGGCTTTCCCTATTTAACCTTCTCTTCCCAGTTGACACACAATACTACAGACCCCTTCTAGCTATAACACTCTTATTGATCTTTTAAAAGTTTCTGTCTTACCTGGAATATTGGCATGTAAACATACTGATCCATGGGGCATCCATGCTCAATACCTTTTACAAACAGGTCCCATCTGTACCTCTAAGGGATATTCCTTCCTTTGTGGGTTGGGTAGGCCAGGTGGTGAGGATTCTGGGAAGAAGCAAAGCAAAATGCCACTACTTGGCAGGACCTCAGGACTGTTGTTCTAGCCCCCCAGTGTTTAACATCTTTATAAGGATTTTGGTGTGTGCCCCCTTGGATTTTTGGCACCACCTCTGACCATTTTCAATATTACTAAACCCAACACCTCCACCCTAACAAGAGTAAAGCATGGGTTCTGGGACAATGTTCTCTGGTACCTTAAAAGGGGAGCAGAGCATCTCATGCCTTGGTATGGACATTTACAATATGAGTTCATTCTTTCAAACCTGACAGGGACCATTCGCCAATTGGCAAATGACACAGCTTATTGTCTCTGGGACATTCAGCAACCTCTGGATTCCCTTGAAGATATGGTCGTGGATAATCAGATAGCTTTGGATTGTCTACTTGCTTAGTGGAGGTGTCTGTGCCCTGACCAACACTTCCTGCTGTATGTACATTAACAACTCTCAATAGGTAGAGCTCAGTAGGACTAGAGAAAGTCACCTGGATGTGAGACATCCATGAAAACCTTAGTACACCAGGGTCATCTTCTTCTTGGGGATCCTGGCTTCTTTCTATGTTCACTCCTATTCTTGTCCCACTCCTGATTATATTCCTTTTACTTCTTTTTGGCCCTTGTCTGCTTAATCTCCTTGCTAAATTGGTCTCCTCTAGACTCAGTGCCCTCCACTTCAGGATGACTGCTGAAGCTGGGTACCAACCTCTGTCTGAGACCACAACCCATCACCCCCTGGACCTGGCATCGGCCAAGTTCCGGACACTGGCTAGAGAATCAACCCCTTGAACAGAGGGACCTTGGGAGGCAGGGACAGCTGTATGCCCAATCCCAGCAGGAAGCAGTTTCTGAAGCTGAAATCTTCGTCCCTCATCTGAAAAGATTTTGGGTCTCATTTCTTTAAGGGGGGCGAATGATGGGGTGCTTGGGTGCTTATGTTTGGGTGCTTGTGCTTGTACTTGGATCCCAAGTTCTCCCTTGTCTCAGAAACACTGTCTCTGGCAGTGTCTCCCCAGTCCAAGGACACTGTGCCTAGCAATTACTCATGAGTGGGCCACAGCAAGACCCTTCTTTCTCTCCCTAGTGCAGTCGCAAACAGCACCTGAAGGAATTATTAGTTTGAATGGCTTTGCACTGGGTCATAAAGCTATTCCTCCTCTCTGGACTATCTATACTAGTGCCCTACTCCATTATCTACATCCTGGACTCCTCATTTTCTGTATTCTAGACCTAAGACATATGGATACTACCTACATCTATCTTGTCAAACTAGACATTGACTGGTGGCAGACTGGACAACTCTCAGTTACTCCTGAACTCAAGTTAACTTAGTGACGTAGGAGGCTTAAAACCACACCTGCATGTGGCCCCCCCTTGTGGACTTTTCACAGGGTAAAAAGCCTACTCAGTAGGTACAAGAAGTGCATGTTCCTTTAAGAACTGACCACTCCTTAACCACTCCCTCATCCCACCCTGAATCACCTAGTTAGCATGTTTGATACATGTTTTATTATATTTTATCCTATATAAACTTTAACTGTACCCCTCTAAGGTCTCAGGTTCCTTTAGAATCCTTGCCTGCTAAAAAGTGTAACAATAAACTTTTTGCCAACTTGAATTAATGCTTGAGTCTGTGAATTCATTCCAGATGATCACGTCTTGTGTTCCAGACTTTGAAGGGTCTCAACCTCTCAGATCGCAACAACCTGATTCCTTGATTCTTCTGCCTGTGCCAAGAGGAGCTTGCTGGTGATGCAGTGGATAAAGCACTGGCTTCAGACACTTGCTAAGTTGTGTGACCCTGGACAAGTCATTTAACCTCTGTTTGCCTCAGTTTCCTCAACTGTAAAGTGGGGATAATAACAACACCTATCTCCCAGGGTTGTTGTGAGGATCAAAAGAGACTATTTGTAAAAAGCACTTAGCACAGTGACATAGTAGGTGCTATGTAAATGCTTAATCCTTTCCCCCTTCCCTTCAACCTCTGAGGCTGGTAGTCAAAAGGAAACCCCAAGAAAGATAGAGTATGTGGGGGGGGTGGGGTAGTGAAAGAAAAAAAATAAACTCTCATGGGGCAAGGGGAATCACTCCATTCTACCCCCATTCTTTCTTGCCCTAGCCGAGATTGGTGCTGAGCCTGAATCTGAGGTGTGACCCACTTGTTTTCTTTGATTCCCCACTGAGATGGACAGCTGTGCTAAGGGGTGGTCCTAGAAAAGGCAGGGCATGACTCAGAAAGCAGGGGTCCAACATATCTTGACTGTCATTTAAGGAAATTTCAGGTATGGAGAAGGAAAAAGGAGAAGAAGGGAGTCAGGTATGGGGACAGCTCTGGAGGCAAAAGGGATCCCTGAGATCATCCAGTCTAATCCTCTTATTTTACAGAGGAGAGAAGTGGGTGGTTAAATGTTTCACTCAGACTAGGCAGATAGTAAGCCCCAGAGGCAGGATGTAGCACAGGACTACCAATTTAGAACTGGACGGGGACCCTTAGAGGTTTTCTAGCCCAAACCCTTCATTTTGTAGAAGAGAAAACTGAGGACTAGAAGGGCTGATTCATCCAAGTACACACAGGTAGGAAGCACCAGAAATGGGATTTGAACACACATTCTGTGACTCCAGAGCTCCTCTGTCATAAGCCCCAGGTGATGGCATCATTCTTTCCACTCAGTCCCGAACCCTGTTTCTTTGATCCCAGAGTTGGTGCTCATTCCACTGTACCAGAAAGGAACATGAAGGGGCAACAAAGAAGGAAACCACGGGTGGGGGAGAAGAGAGGGAAAATGGGGTGTGGGGGTGGGTGGGTGGGGGAAGTGCCTGGAAGGACCTAGAGAAAGAGGAGGTCTGAGAGTGAGAAAGAAGACGAGGGGCTTGGGAGGGGGAGGAGAGTGACGGTGTCAAAATGGGGAGAGGGTAATGATGGACAGGGAGGGAGAGAAGAGAAGGGAAAAAGAGAGTCTAAGAATTGTGTTGATTTGTAGGGAGAGGTCTCCAGCACTCATTTTTGCTTCACAAAAGCCTCCACTTGTGGGGAGTGGAGACATCTGAGGCTTGGGAATCGAGGAAAGGAAGCCCACTCACCTGTCTTAGCAGCAATGAACTGGGAAAGTGGGAGCTGCAGTACAAGAGGCAGGAGCCAGACGGCCAGCATTTCCTTCCCTAGCGGTTCTAATTCTGCTTGGCCCTTGTGCACTTCAGTCTGGTCCTGTCACCTCACAAGTGTCTGGAGAAGTGAGCACTCCAGGAAAAGAAACCAGGAAATTAATGGATAGCATGAGAAACCTTTGACCTCTCTGAAATTTTATGTAATTCCTGAATCTATACCTGGAGTAACGCAGGGTTGCCGACTCCACTGATCAGGTTATGATGAAGGACCTTCAGCTCCTTGGCTAAAGGGCAGTGGGTGGGGAGTCCCATCTGTTTGACACATTCCCCAGCCCCGTTGGCAGACAAGTAAGGAGAAAGAGATGAGGAATTGCAGATTTATAACCCTAGGAATGATGACACTGGGAGTAGGAAGCAACTGATTACAAAGTGGTGCAGAAGTGGAGATCATTGGGAGAGCCAAGGTATGAACACTAAAGCCTGGAAAACCATGGAACATCTGGGAAAGGGAAGCTGATGGCTAGGAAGTGGAGACTTTGAAACATTCCCCCCTTTTCTTTTTGGCTAGGCAATGGGGTTAAGTGACTTGCCCAGGGTCACACAGCTAGTAAGTGTTATGTGTCTGAGGGCAGATTTGAACTCAGGTCCTCCTGAATCCAGGGCCAGTGCTCTATCCACTGCACCACCTAGCTGCCCCCGAGACATTCCCTTGTGATATAATAGAGAGACCAAAGGGTGGATGGAGGGCAATTAGAGTATAGGAATGTAAGCAGTTTATTACTCTTTTATGTTAATGTTTTTATGCTTCTGCTAGATTCTCCAGCTGGACCCCAAGCTTAGGTACCTGTTGTACCATGCTACTTCCTGGCTGTCTTTGATGACTTATCTATCAGATGCCCTTAGCCCCCAAGTGGAGTGACTCGATATAAGATTTGTAAATTTGTTTATAAAAATGCTTCCATACTTCTCACTAATGATGCAGAAGGGGCAGGTTGTCTTCTTCATGAGTTTAGCAGGCAGCTTTGAATAGTGATAATCTTCAGGTGCTCCCAAACCCCACTGTCTCTGGTTCCATAATGCCTTCTGAAACTATAGCTCCTCTCTCCATCATTAAGTGGGATGGGATAAGAGTGCAGATAACTCTGTGGGTCGTTTCCCCACTTTGCAGAGGTAGTCTTGGAATGACAGAATCTGAGAACTGGAAGGCTCATCTGGTTCATCTCTTTTGTTGTTGTTCAGTTGTGTCTGTTTCTTTGTGACCCTGTGGAGCATACCATGCCAGGCCCGTCTATCCTCCACTGTCTCTCAAAGTCTGTGCAAGTTCACCTTGGTTGTTTCCATGACACTATCTATCCATCTCATCCTCTGTCATCCTCTTCTCTTTTTGCCTTCAATCTTTCCCAACATCAGGGTCTTTTCCAATGAGTCCCATCCTCTAATTATGTGGCCAAAGTGTTTAAGCTTCAGCTTCAGTATCTGACCTTCCAGTGAATAGCCTGAATTAATTTCTTTAAGTATTGACTGATATGATCTCCTGGCTCTCCAGGGGACTCTCAAAAGTCCTCTCCAGCACCACAGTTTGAAAGCCTTGATTTTGTGGCACTCAGCTTTCTTTATAGTCCCCCTCTCACAGCCATACATTGTCACTGGAAACATCATGGCTTTGACTATATGGACCTTTGTTGGCAAGGTGATGTCAGTGCTTTTTAGCATGCTGTCCAGATATGCCATAGCTTTCCTTACAAGGAACAAGTATCTTTTAATTTCATGGCTGTAGTCACTATCTGCAGGGATCTTTGAGCCCAAGAATATAAAATCTGACACTGCCTCCATTTCTTCTCCCTTTATGTGCCAGGAAGTGAAGGGATCAGTTGCCAAGATCTTAAGGTTTTTTGAGTCAGCTTTTACACTCTTCTTCTTTCAACCACATCAAGAGGCTTCTTAAATTCTTCTTCACTTTATGCCATCAGAGTGGTATCGTCTGCATGTCTGAGATTGTTGATATTTCTCCCAGCAACCTTAATTCCAGCTTTTGATTCATTTGGCTTGGCATTTCACTCGATGAGTCTGCATGTAAGTTAAATAAATAAGGTGACAACATATGGCCTTATTGTACTCCTTTTACAATCTTAAAACCAACCAGTTGTTCCATGTTCATTTCTAACTGTTGCATACAGGTGCCTCAGGAGACAAGTAAGGTGATCTGGTACTGCCATCTCTTTGAGGACTTGCCACATTTTGTCATGATCCACACAGTCAAAGGCTTTAGTGTAGTCAGTGAAGCAAAAGTAGATGGTTTTTTTCCAGAACTCCCTTGCTTTCTCCATAATCCAGTGAATCTTGGCAATTTGGTCTCTAGTTCCGTGCCTCTTTGAAAACCAGACTGTTCTTCTGGTAATTCTCAGTTTACATATTGCTGAAGCCTAGCTTGCAGAGTCTTAAGCATAACCTTGCTGGCATGTGAAATGAGCACAATTATTCAGTGATTTGAACTTTTCTTAGCATGGCCCTTCTTTAGCATTGGGACATAAATTGACCACTGTTGTGTTTTCCAAATTTGCTGGCATAGTGAATTGAAGCACTTTAACACCATCATCTTTTACGGTTTTAAGTAGCTCAGCTGGAGTTCTGTCACCTATTAGAATAGCCTTACTGTCAGTAATGCTTCCTAAGGCTCACTTGACTTCATTCTCCAGGATATCTGGCTCTAGGTCAATAACCACACCACTGTGTTGTTAAAATTTTTCTTCTGTAGTTCTTTTGCATATTTTTGCTGCCTCTTCTGCTTCTGTTAAATCCCTGCCATTTTTGTTTTTTATCATGCTCATTTTTTTTCTTTTTTCTGAAGTTTTATTGATATCTTTTGTTTTCAACATCAGCCATTTTGGGATATGTCCTCTCCCCATCCTCCAATCAGTGAGCCATCCCATGTAACAAAGAAAAGCAGTTAAGCAAAACCAATACAGCTACATCTTCTAACATTTTATGCAACATTCATACCCACAGTACCCTAATCCAAGGAAAGAAGAGAAAGGCATTTATGGCTTGTTCAAATTCACTTGATAAGCCTGAGTGGTTTAAGCTACCTATTTCTTAGTATGTGTATTTTATATTTTGATAGGGCAATCATTTTTTGTTAAAAATTATAAAAAAAATCTCAATTTGATTGAAACCCTACAAATTCTTTTCTGCAATCATTTAGCCATTGCTCTGCTTAGCTGCCAATCTCTTGTCTCTTTCTTCAGTAATTGTAAGGCGGATACCCTTTCCTTGGGGAAGAGAGATCTAAGGCTTATTACCTTTGCCAATAACAAAAATGTTTGAGAGCCTAGTGGCAAAACTTATCACCACTGGCATCTTTTACATGGACAACATCAAAAGAACCAGGATGTTTCTCCCTGTTTGTGATCACACCAATTTGACCCAAGTTGGCTCCACCGGTCACCATACATAGGTTGCCAGTATCAAACTTGATAAAATCAGTGATCTTGCCAGCTTCTAAATCAATCTGAACTGTATCATTTACTTTAATGAGAGGATCTGAGTAATAGATAGTACCAGATAGGGAATACCTTTTGTACCCACAAAGATTTTTCTCACTTTGCACAATTTATATTTAGCCTCCTCAACTGTAAAATGATGAACTGCAGAGCGTTCCTTTGTGTCATAACATGACATGTTTATGTTCCCTTTCTCTCAAAGACATCACTATTTTCCTATTTACCCATCATCTCAGAACCCCACAAGTCAAAGAATTTGAGAGTTGGAAGGGCCCTCAGTGACCATTGAATTGGACCAATACATGACAGGAATCCCCACTAGAACATTCCTAAAGACTTCCAAAGGAGGGGGAGCCAACCCCCCACCTCCCAGAGCAGCCCATTCCACTTCAGGACGGCCTTCATTATCAGGGATTTTTGTTTTCTTGACATCCAGCCCAACAATGACTTGTTCACCTGTCTTCTCAATCCTAATGGCATCCATAAAACCAGCAGGATATGTAATATCAGTGCGGACCTTGCCATCAATCTTGATGAATTGCTGCATTCAGATCTTCTTTACTTCATCTCCAGTCATGGAATACTTGAGTCTGTTTCTCAGGAAGATGATGAGTGGGAGATACTCTCTCACCTTGTGGTGACCTGTGGATGGTCTTGGAGCAAAAACTCCTGTTAACTTATCCAGCATCCAGTGCTTTGGAGCTTTTGATGCTTCAGATGCTTCTTGGGATCGTGAACCATGGTTACGCTGTACCAAAGATAGAGTGGGAAATTTACTCAGCTGTAGGGTCAGAGGCTCTGTCTACTTAAAAGCTGTGTGCCTTTGGCCACGTCACTTTACCAGCAGCATGACCAGCTGGTCCCAAGGCCATGCAGCAAGAGTATCATGCCCATTTTTGCATGAACTTTCCCTTGATATGTCTAATTTTCTTGAATAAGTATCATGTCTTTCTGATTCTGTTGTTTTCTTCTGTTTCTTTGCACTTCTCATTTAAGAAAACCTTCTAATCTCTCCTTGCTATTCTCTAGAATTCTGCATTCAGTTGGGTATATCTTTCCCTTTCTCTTTCCTTCTTTCCCCAGTTATTTGTAAGCCTCATCGGACAGCCATTTGTTTTCTTGCCTTTCTTTTTCTTTTGGATGTTTTTTGTTGCTTCTTCCTGTACAATATAGCAAACCTTTGTCCATATTTCTTCAGGCACTCTACCTACCAGATCTAATCCCTTAAAGTTATTCATCACCTCTACTTCATATTCATAAGGGATTTTATATAAGTCATACCTATATGGTCTGAGGGTTTTCCTGACCTTCTTCAATTTAAGTCTGAATTTTGCAATAAGAAGCTCATGATCTGAGCCACAGTTGGCCCCAGGTCTTGTTTCAACTGCCTGCATAGAGCTTCTCCACTTTTGGCTGCAAAGTATATAATCGATCTGTTTTGTCTATTGATCATCTGGTGATTTCCATGTGTAGAGTCACTTTTTGGGGTGTTAAAAAGAGTGTTTGTTATGACCAGCAACTTCTCTTGACAAAACTCTTATTAGTCTCTGCCCTGCTTCCTTTTCTATTCCCAGGCCAAACCTGCCTGTTATTGCAATTATCTTTTGATTTCCTACTTTAGCATTCCAATCTTCTATGATGCATGTGAGATCTGTTTTTGGTGTTATTTGTAGAAGATGTTGTAGGTCTCCACAGAACTGATCAACTCTACAGGAGCAGATAGTCCAGGCCATATCACCTTTTCCACCTGGGCCCATTACCCTATCTACATGTCCCCACAACATAATGTAGTCATAGTAATACACTCAGATAGTCATACATAAGCACACATACTCACACATAAACACTACCTATATACATTTGCATGTGACTGCGTATAATCACACCAGTTGGATTGTAGGGCAAAATCCTGGCCAGGGGCAGATCCTGCAAAGATAGACCTCACTGCTTACAAGAGGGATCAGGAGCCTATGACATGAGACAAAAAATAGCATTGTAAAGAAAGCCATCCCCCTCACCCTCAGTATGAAAAGGGTTAATGCCAGAAGGTAAACCCCAGACCACCTTCCATGAGGTTGTGCATACTTTAGAGCTATTGGGGGAAGGAGATGCCACTAGTCCTAGCACAGAGTAGGTCTATGGAACATTGATTACTTCAGATCTTTTGGCCTAGATGTGGGCAAAAGCCTTTATTCCTGAAATAGCTGAAGAGAGAGAGAAGGTTTTACAGAAAGGCCTTGGCCAGTAACTAGTAGGATAATATAGAAAAGAGAATTACTGAGTTTACTTTGCATGCAGATCTACTAAGATCTTCAAAATGTATTTACAGAGGACATCACAGCTGTGAAGGCTAACTTTCTCCATCCAGAACTCACTCCCATCTAGTGTTTCTCATCCATTCTTCCTAGTCTATCATTCCCCTTGTTAAAGAGGGCCTAAAGCCAGCATTCTCTTGTTTAGGTCCCCTATTGAGACAAAATAAGTTCAACAAATCACAAGTTATTAAACAGTTAACAAAAGGGGGTTTACTTTTCCCTAATACAGCAGAGATATGCAGCAAGGATACAGTGATAATTAGCTTCTCTGGATTAGCTTCCCTCCTATCTCTATATGGAAATGCATTTTGTCAGCAGGGCAGAGTACAGTGACTTTGATGGTCTTCAGAAATCTACAAAGTTGGAGGGGCCCTAGCCCCACCAGAGTGGGAATCCTGAAAAATGTTATTTATTTTATTTTTAATTTATGGAGTAAAACAAGCATTTCTATAACATGGTATACTAAAAGATGATTGTACATAAAACTGCAAATCTATTATGTATGACTTGCTATTCCTTTTAAATATAGAATAAAGTTATCATGCAAATTTCTTTTTTTTCCCTTTTTTTTCATAGTGGGGACTTTTTATGCTCTTAGATGACCAGGGCAGCATGGGCCAATCAGGTCTGGGGACAGCTTAGTCTACTTTCTTAGGTGTCACCCCAATCCCAAAGTCCAATGGTATGATACTCTCTCCTTATTGGTGGAAATCAATGTCCCACACCTGCTTAAGAGCAGAGTGGAATTGGTGGGAGTGGGAGATAAGAGAGCTCTGGAGTTCTCTTCAACTCTTTTTAGTCTTCTGTTTCTTTGAATTTTCTTTGAGTAGCTGAGCCTCTTTGGACTTTCGGCATTTCTGGCTTCCAGCTTCAAACGGGAAGATGCCAACCCTACTTAAGGTTGCTAAAGGAAAAACTCTGGGAAAAAGCCGACAAGAAAGGAGCAGGCAGTCTCTATCATGTGCCTATAGCTAGCTTGTTAAGCAAGAGACTTTGGGGAATTTCCCGCTGGGGAGAACTAGGACTGTGTGGTACAAGGGCTGTCCCACACAGGTGGCATGCGGATGGCATTGTATGGCTTGAAGGGAGGCAGAGCAGACATCTCTAGCCTCTCCTCTTCACACCTTCTTTAAGGGATGCTGTAATTCCTACCAGCAGGAGAATCAAGAGGTTAGAGATGACACCACTCTTTTCTCCTCAGAGAGAGGGGGGACTGGGCTAGAAGTATATCTGTCTGTTCCCTTAAACGTTGTTAGTCTAGAGGGTGTGATTTTCAGGTTCAGGCTAGCTTCTGATTGCTGTTTCATTAATGAGGGAAGCAAAAGGATCCCGTGATTTATATCTAAAGCTCAACTCCTCCACACACACAGCAATAATCAAAGAAACCCATTTATCCAAATCATAGCAAAACAGAAATCAGAGAAAGTATATATATAGGAGACTATATGCCAGATAATATAGAGAGAAGGAGATCTCCTATTGGGAATGAACTAATTCAACTTAACCAAGAGAGAGAGAATCCTAGATCTCACCCAAAGGGAAGTTCCCCAAAGTCTGATACCAAAGCATTCTTTGGGGCTGGTAGTCAGGAATATCAGTGCCTGGAGGTCATGACTGGCCTTCCCACCAAGGAGAAAGTGGGTGGTAAGGCTTCCTTTCATGTTGTATAGGTCCACATGACCTTGCCACACTGATCTGTTCCCCTTCTGGCTTGGCTGCCACACACAGTCTGACTGACCTGTGAAAGGTTTAGTGCTCTGTAGTGGTAAGGGAAAACCAGACATCAGCTGAAATGGCTGCCATGTCTCACAAGGAGACCCTACTAGAGAGTACAGTTCTTAAATGACAGTGAGCACATTCAAAGTGGTCACTCCTTGTTGAATGGTCCTAGACTGTTTACTCTCTAGTCTTTCAGGGGTGGGGGGTGGGGTACCAAGCAGCCACCATCTCCAGAAACATCACCAAAAGCACTGGCAGAGGCACTGAGGCCAATCCTGGGTCACATTCTTCTGCACTGCCGATCCTTGGCTTCAATGAGATTATTCCATTCCAGTCCAGTCCAACTGTTCTAACTCTTCTGGGCTGGGCCTGACTCAGGTTAGCCCCTTGGTAGTTTAGGTCCAATATTGGAATTAAATGAGACATTCAACACTTAACAAAGGCAGATTTACTTAGCCATAGCTGGGTAAGGATATTCAACAACGGTAGGTGTCAAGACACTGAAAGCTCATTGAACTGAGTGACATTCCTCTGCCTCTGAGTCACCCATAGTGGTTTTCCAGTCAAACCTCAGAGAATGATTGGAGCTCTTCCTGGTTGTTTCATGCTCAGGGGACAAGGAAGTGATGTCAACAGCCTGAACCTTTGGGCTCTGCCATCTGTGTGACCTTGGGCATTTACTAGCCTTTCCCAGCCTCATTTTTCTCATCTATAAAATGAGGAGATTGAACTAGATAAGCTTTAAGGCCCCTTTTAAGTCTATGAGTTCTGTTGAATTAGATCTCAGGATCCCAGAATAAAAGGAGGCCGCTGCTACAGCTTTCTTCTAGGTCATTCTAAGCCAATAGTTTTCAATGCTAGGAAGCCCTAAGGGTTCCCTTTGTCCTGTCCCTAATACCCCTTCCCCAAGAGTATACAGTGCTTCCAAGTTCTTCAGTCTTTGAGAGGAAGAGAAATTGAGAATGTTTGCTCCATTTGGCCAGTCACTGAGTTAATCAGTTTCTCTAAGGTTGAAGAGAAGGAAGACTGGAGTTGAGTCGGAAGGTCCTGAAGTTTTAATTGAATTATCAAGATTTGTGTTAGCACTTGGTCTTGGAGCTGTTGTTTTTCCATGCTTTAAAGGAGAGAATTATTTGGGAGCTTTTATTTTTCCATACACCTACCTCATGAGGTTGTTGTGAAGATGACTGAGGTAATATTTGTAAAGCGCTTAGTACAGTACCTAGCACGTAGTAGGCACTCTTGCTTGTTTCCTTCCTCCCTTTCAGGCTCAGGAGATGATTCAAGGCCACCAATTCTTGCTTGAGCACAAAAGAGGAAAGAGGCACTGATTGAGATAGGAGCTGAGATTCCTCTGCAAGCAACCTTGATCCATGGATCTTTTCCAGAACACAGTGACCACGAGGATAAGAGCCTTGGTATTTGTTATAAATGTGATAGTGTGGGGTGAATATAAAAGGAGCTGGAAACTCTGGGGTTCACTGCTTTATCTAGGCAAGCATTCCATGTCAAGCCTGAGGGACTCTTAGAATTGTGGTCATGAGAGCAGGTGATGAGGTAGGGAAAGGTGAATCAAAAAGAGGAAAGGAAAGCACAGTGTTGAGGGGTTAATGTGGTTGAAGACAAAGTTGTGTTAATAAGTAGTGATGAATGTTGCTGGGACTTAGTAACTCCGTTAGAACTGCCCCAGCATCATACCCTCCTAGCTTTCTAGTTTAGCCTTTGCAATAGAGGAAAGTGTTTAAAGAGATGACACCTGGGACTTGGCCCAATTCTAGAAGCTGAAGGCTTGGAAGGCAAATGAAGAAATGAATAGGGAGAAAGCTGAAAGGGTTCTTTCGAGCTGGAGACACAGCAGGGGTCCCCAAGGAGTTGTACATGGAGCTGTCCAGGAGAGCTGAGCCATGTGAGTGGGGCAGGTTGAATGTTCTGTGTGTAATGGTTCCAAGGAAACCACTGGGGAGCAGCAGATTAAGTTTTTTGTTTGTTTGTTTTGTTTTTGTTTTGTTTTGAAGTTAGAGTTTTAGTGGGAGCATTCTGTGGAGGAGAAGCCTAGGAACTGGATCTGTGTGTGTGGTCTTTGGTAAAACATGACTGACATCTCAAATGCAAGGGAAGTAGCAGCACACAATAGTAGAGGATAAAAACACCAGACTTGAAGTTAGAAGCCACTAGTTTGAGTTCCCACTCTACCAGGGATGAGCTATATATAACCTTGGATTTTGTCTCTCTGGTAAACCGTAATATGTGCTTCACCTGCCTCACAGGGTTATTGCACAAGTCAAGTGATATTAATGATTGTGAAAAACCTCTGTAACCATGAATACCAATGACTGTTTTGATGATTCCATAAGTCCCTTGACACTGATGCCTTTGCAAATGATAAGAATAGGATAGCGATAACAGCAATAATGTAGATATTGCAGGGCATTATTGTAGTTCCCTTGGAGAGCAAAGGAGCAAAGACTGTTTATGGGTTGAGTCAGGGGACATGTTTGCTGTGGTTGCTATGGAATTCTCAGTGGCCAGGATGTTCTGAGGGGAAACGTACCCTATGAGTGGTCATGTACCTTAAAATAATCCTCCCCTTGGTCATCCTTAGGTCTAGAGTAGATTTAGGCAAAATTTTGTAGTCCTCAAATCCTATAATGTAGAAATGGAGAGGAAGGGAAGTCTAGGAGATAAGCTATCACTTAGTGAAGGTAGCAGGGGAAGAGAATCACAGATAGGTCTGATTTCTTGGAATAGTTAGGTGATGAGGGGCATAGGGATCATGGAAGTAAGGTGGCCACAGTGGTCCAATAGAGGGTACAGAATACCAGGAAAGGACCCCCAGAACCATTGCCCTGGGGTTGCTCTGAGTTATCTTTGAGAACAAAGTCCTAGGCTTCTGCCCACTGTGGCTTAGCTGAAAGAAGCAGGTTGCTCTAACCCTAAGGTAAAGTCAGCTTCTTCCCAACTCTTTAGGAGACATCATGGAGTCAGGAAGCTGTTCTGAATCCTGGCTGTGCAAATCACTCATTTTTTGTTCTTAGGGAAGCTACCTTATTCTCTCTTCTCAGCATCCTTATCTACTAAGTGCTGACACTTCATAAGGCTTTTGTGAGGATAAAAGGATATTAAGGTGTATGGAAGCCTTTAAAAAACCAACAACAGAAAGCAACATACAAATATTAGGGATGAATATTATTTGGACATGGGTCAGTACTGGTCCTGGGTTCTAGAAGAGATGCATTCCATCATTGGTGACCAGACTGGTTCTGCATCAACCCCACTTCCAAGGCTCCTGCCTGCAAGATGAAAGCTTCAGGAGACATTCAGCTGTCGGTTCAGTATGTGCTCCATAATGTTCCCAAGGGGCCTTGGGTTAATCCAATAGAAATGTTTCACCCTTTTGTTCTCAAGTGCCTGCCATAGTCTAGGACTATCCTACAGTATCAGGTGCAGACTCTGTCTGTACATATGCATATGCCTGTGTATATGTAGAAAAAGAGAAAGATCTCAGTGTTGTATGTGTTTGCATATGTGATTTCTCTGTTTTAATGAAACTGAGTAGGCAGAGAAGTTCCATCCTGGGAAGACCAACCCCTAAGTGTCAGAACTCAGCAGTCACCACAATGTCTTTACTAAAGTGCTTTCTATTCCCTCTTCCCTCTTCTCTTCTCCATTCTGCTTCTGTCTTTCCTCTGTGTATGAAGCCAGAAGCTCCTTTGAGGTGCTTGGTGAGCACCTACATTGTAGGAGAAGAGTGTCCTTGGGATATCAATAAAAAGAATGCCATAATAGTAACAAACATAATAATAATTATTATAATAATCATAATAATAATAATATATTGAGTTTGCCTAGCACTTAATGGTTTACAAAACAATTTGCATACATAATCTCACATCAACAAAGCCCA
>NW_020954019.1:0-3891 GCF_900497805.2 Vombatus ursinus
CTAAAATCCCACCATTTGCAATAAGCTTTCCCTTGCCCTCCACCAACTACTAGTGTCTTCTCTCTGATGTAATCTCACATGTCTTGTAAGAAAAGTTTTATAATTATTTTTATTAATATTATTATTAATTTTCTTTTCTTCCATTATCATTTGGGTCCAACATGGCAAGTTTAAGTTGTGTAGCTGGCTGAGGATTTGTTAAGATTGCTAAAATAGCTAAGACTTCTAATTATTTTGATGGAAATAAAAAAAATCAGATGAGGTAAAATAATTTATGATATCTACCTGGTGATTGTAAAGCACAGAATTTTTCATTTTAAATTGATTATGGATTAACTAGATCTGAAGGTTGTTTTTTTTCCTTCACGTGGTTTTTAAATGGATGTCTTAAGTGAATGTATTTTGAAATGTGAATCTTTATTTTCTCCTTCCAGTGGTCTTAAATTATTAAATCCTCCTGTCATCTATAATCCAAAATTAAATCTTCTTTTTTTTCTTTTCTTCTACTGATGTCATGGAAGAGTATATAAGCTTTAAAATGATCTCTGTTCATTACTTAAAGTTGATTAAGAACACTCAAACTATGCTGATGTTTATAATGAACTGAGTTTCACCTCTTACATGTCTGCATGTTGATCATTTTGATTGGTATCAGTCACTATCAAATAATCTCTGGATATTTTTTATAATAATATGCTCTTTATATATATATATATTTTCTATACATAGATGTTTGCATGGTTTCTCCAATTAAATTGCTAGTTTCTTGAGGATAAGGACTGTTTTTGACTTTCTTTTTATACCAATAGATTAACAGAGTACTAGGTAGATCATGGGTGCTGAATACATTGACATTGACTTGATTTATAGCTCTCAGAACAATATATATTTTATGCCTTATTTAGTCTTGAAAGTCGGCTATTTCATAGGTATTTGAGACCTATTGTAGAATTTTGTTATTATCTAGAATGAAATAAGAGTTATTACATATTTGATCTTTGAAAGAAGGATCAGAATGAGAAAATTTTAAAGCAGTAGTTCTCTAAGTATGATCCAAAGAGCTCTCATGGTCCCTGACATCTTTCCACTCATTCTCACTTAATAAAAATATGTAAACACCTTCTATGTGGCAAGAACTGTGTTAAATTCTGGACACACATAAAAGTCAAATGATATTTCCATTCCACAAGGTGCTTGAAATCTAAATTGGAATGCTATAATAAATATGCGCATATGTATGTATGTATGAATGTAGGTATACACATACATATATGTGTCCATGCATATGTATACAGCTATAAATACATACCTGCATTGTGTTATGTGTGTATATATACACATATATTGGTACATAAACACACACACACACACACATATATATATTCATGCAGACAGACATAAATCATTATCTATCTGTATTTCTATCTAGCAGAGGAAAGGCTTCCTGTAAAAGACGGGATTTTAATTCAGTTAGTCAAAACTACAGGAAAGTAATGGGGTAGTTTCATGGGGCATTTAAGGTAAAAAAATAAAAGCATACTAATACTAAGGTATTTTAATTTTGAATATAGTATATAATTACAGATATATCTCAGAGAAAAAAAACTTTGTTGACGTCCTTGATTTTTAAGACTATGAAGGGGTCCTGATAGAAAAGATTGAGAACTTCAGGAAAAAGACAAAAGAAAATCTATTTTTTTAAATAAAGGAGCTCTTTCTAAGATTTAATTATTCATATCAAAAGAGGAATAGTCAAGGCATTTTTTTCCTTGTTAATACATTGTTGATCTGCACTCTTAATTTATTAGAATATGTTAGACTACAATGAAATGAGTCTTTCTGATTCATTGTTTTAGTATTTAGTCAACTCTGTCTATTTCAACACTCTCAGTGGTTGATGCTAAAATTTATGTTTCTAACAACTAACCAAACTCCCCGAACCCAGCTTTCACCTCATTTTTTATCCTTTCTTCACCATACTTTAGTGAGAAAAGAAGGTTGCAGGAAGAAAACAGATATACAGTGTTGTGAAAAGAGTAAATTTATTTTACCACCAAGTGATAGAAGATCATTTTTGTTATAAGACTGTCTTCATCCTATTAGGGTATGTAGAAAAATTTTGTTTTTTTGAGGGATAATTTGATTGCTTTTTTTTGATTGTTTATTTTTCTTTTTGTTTTGTGTTTCTTTTTCTGAAGTAATTGTTTTCACTTTAAACAATGTTGCTTCTTCATTTGTGTCTGGGCTCATGGATCTCTTATGGACACCTGTAGTAGTCAAATGTCAGAAACTACAAATTACTACATTATTATGAAGTAATAAGTATATTAATAAATATCTCTATTAAAATTCCCACATCAGGACAACCAGGAGATGAATCAATCATCAATACCAATAATTTTGGTGAGAAAATATTTTGTTGTAGTTTCATAAATGAGCCATGTCTGACTTAGTGTGACTACATCAAGGATTTTCTTGGCAAAGATACAGGAGTAGATTGCTATTTTCTTTTCTAGTGTAATTTAGAAATGAGGGAAGTAGGCAAACAGGGTTAAGTGACTTTTCCAGGGTCACATAGCTAGTACGTGTGTGAGGCCATATTTGAACTAATAGCTCCCTGACTCCAAGGTCAACATTCGATCTATCCACTGTGCCACCTAGCTGGCACTTCTATTACTTTCTTGATCGTTTCTTTCACATCTTTGTTCCTCAAACTATATATCAAGGGGTTCAGCATGGGGATCACCACTGTATAAAAAATGGTGTTTACTCTTACTAGAAGCCATGAGCTTTTAGAACTGGGCACACAGTAAAGGAAGAGGATGATTCCAAAGAAGATGGTAACACCTGTCAGGTGAGAGGCACAAGTAGAGAAGGCTTTATATCTCCCACTTGCTGAATTCATCTTCAGGACAGTGACAAAAATTAAAAGGTAGGATGTGAGTACAATAATGAGGGTGAAAAATGTGTTAAAATTAGCAAGGATAAAAAAGATCATCTCTGTAACATGTGTATCAGAGATGGAGGCAGAAAGGATAGCAGAATACTCGCAGAGAAAATTATTAATGATGTTGGTCCCAGAAAATGATAAAATAAGCAGTGAGTAGATGAACATGCTAGAAGAAATTATGCCCCATGTATATGCTGCTGTCAGCAGCAGGGCACAGCGTTTCTGGGACATGACAACTATATAGAGCAAGGGATTGCAAATTGCCACAAAGCGGTCATAGGCCATCACTGCTAATAAGAATGCCTCTGTGACCACACAGATTGCAGCAAAAGAATATTGTGTGATACAGGGAGCAAAAGAGATGCTTCTGTCTTCCACAACCAAGATTTGTAACAATTTGGGTGTAATTACAGTAGAGTAACAGAAATCTAAAAAAGACAAGTGACTAAGGAATAAGTACATTGGTGTATGGAGTTTGGGGTTAATCCTGATGATCACAATCATGCCCAAGTTTCCTGCTACAGTAATCATATATATTACCAGGAATAGCAGGAATAAAGGGATCTGGAGCTCTGGGTAATCAGAGAATCCTAAAAGGATGAAGATGACATCACTCTCATTTTGGGCAGCATTCACCATGGTTCCTACTGGAGAAAATCACAGGATACCAGCATCTTAATATATTTGGAAGAGATCTTAATCACCATATAGCCCAACCCTAAATTTAAAAAAAAAATCACTATACTTAGTTAGCCCAATAAACATTTATTGTTTGCTATATGTCATGTACTCTCCTAGATGCTGACACAGAAAAAGTCAAAATGCAATCTAAAGGGAGAGTCAACATGTAAACAATTCTGTCTAGTACACTATATCCAGAATGAGTTGGACAAATGAAATCCCCAAAAAGAAGATACTAGAATTGATTGGGATTGATGAAG
>NW_020954019.1:3901-4741 GCF_900497805.2 Vombatus ursinus
GAAAGGGAGTCATGAACAATCAAACACAAGTGAAAGAACTAAACCATGATAACAGATGGAAAGAAGAATAAAACAATTTAAATGAATTTAGCAATATAAATAGCAGTAAAAAGAAAAGGCTTAGACTTAAAGAAAACATGAGAAGGCATGTCCTACTTTTTTGTAGCAGTGGGGGGTTTATGGGTGTTGAATTATATACATATATATAATATTATCAGACTTTTACATGTTTTAGCTAATTTTACAAAATTGTTAGTTTTATTTCTACTTTCTTAAATTCTTATTTATGAGAGTTTGGGTAGAAGGAGGGAGAGTATGTTGTAAATATATGTCAGATAAAAATCAATGAAGGTATTTTATTTTCAAAAGTAAGAGTATTTGAGCAACAGCATGAAAGCTCGTTTGGAAAAATTATAGATTAAAGTACTAACAGACTAGTTCAGAAGCTATGCCAATAGTCTAAACAAGATGGATGCTGATATCTTTAAATAGGACCAGTTCTAAGGAGAGATACTGAGAAAGACAGAGAGACAGAGAGACAGAGACAGAGACAGAGAGAGACCCATGTAATCTGAACCTCTCTAAATTTCCCTTGCATGAATATCACTTCTAAAGTTCTACAGAAGAAGGAATGCAATGAAATCTGGCTTTTTTCAAATGTAAAGGATGAGTAAGACAATGGGAAAGATGTAGGGCAAAATGAGGATGAAGGCAATGATATAGAACCACAGAATTTGATGGTCAATACACAATAATTCAATGGAGCAAGTCACAAGGAATCATTATATTTGCTGCCTCCTTCTACCACCTCCAAAAGCAAAACTCAAAGGCACCTACTGC
>NW_020954019.1:4751-5229 GCF_900497805.2 Vombatus ursinus
TCTCCTGGGGAGTCATCTTTACACATTCTGCTTCCTAGTAATATTCTTTCCAAGCTCAATAGAACTGTTTGTCTATAACAATCACTGTAATCTTACTTTGTGTTGGCTCATATGGAATTGATCATTTATATAGTTTCACCCCTTCTTCCATTGAGAGTAAGACTTTAGATGTTAGGTATTATGTTTAATGACTCAGTCATATAGACACAATAAAAACTCAATAAATTTACCATGATGATATATTTTTAAAAGTTGCCTATTTCAAGTTATGCTTCAATGCCTTTCTACAGAATTTTGTTTAGCCATAGGGGTCTTATAGATAATAAATTCCTCTAAGTGACTAAAATTATTGAAGGCCATGAGATGGAAAGGGGAGGAAATAGGTATGTCCATTGACTTACCAGAATGTGAACACTTCTGTTTGTGTGCTGTATTCCTCAGAGCTGAGATGTTAGGAGTAATGACCCTGGTAGAAAAA
>NW_020954019.1:5239-7714 GCF_900497805.2 Vombatus ursinus
AGAAGATGGAGAAGAAAACCAGTTAGAGTTGGTGCTGGTTGAGTTGGGCCCTGGGATGCAGTTGTTCATCAGCCTTTCCTTTTCCATTTTTGATATCCCCTCCTATGTGATCCCATATTCAGAGAACCATTAATTATTGAACAAAATCAAAGAAAAAGAAAATTAAACTTACTATCTCAGTAAAGCTGAGCCCTTACCACAATCCCAGGGCATAGGAGATAAGGAGAGCATAACTATTAGAAACTTTGGAAGTTTATGCTTCCTCTTAATCAGGTGAGAAATTCATGGTCCTGCCTGAAAACTGTACCATGATTTCCTTAATACACACGACCACTGAACTAGAGTATGGATAAAATTTTCTTAATGTTCCTTCCTGCACTTTCTGGTACAATGATTCCCATATGAGAGGGGATCCTTTGAATCCGCAGAGTTTCCCAGCAAAGTAAGAGTGGCTGAGTCTAACAGCAGTCTACAGGAACTTCTAATTAGGGAAAGTAAACAGTCATTGTTTTAAGACTCAAAACTTGCACAGTTTATAGCACCACAACTACCCCAGATGTCTCTTGAAGAGAGACAATACCTTAAAATTCCAGGTGAATTTATTCAGCATACTCAATCAAAATGAATCCCACATTTCTCCCATTAAATCCCTGACATTACCAAAGAACTCCTGCTAGAATTTGAAATTTAGACAATAGCAGTTCAAGGAACTTCAATTAGATAAAATAGCAAACAAATTCAATACTTTCCCCAAATACATTCAGAAAACAGGAGGGCTGGAAGAATAGGCATGAACAAAGTTTAATGATAGTTACACATAGACATGTACTGGACACATATGGCCAGAGCCACTTAAATTTCCATCTGCTTGCTTGGGGTTGAGAGGATCTTGCTTTCTCTTCAACTGAAGTGTTGCCAGGCTCCTTTGATCTGGAGTCCTACAAAGTTCTTTCAGCTAGAATCACAAGCCTTAGTTAGGATCACCAAAATCATTTTCCTTTGATTTTTCTCAAAGCCTGAACTTTGATTATGATCATCTATCTGCTCCTGTCAGCAGAGAATAGCAAGCTTTCCTTGGAAAACAAGCTCCTTCCTTAGACAAGCCATTCAGGCTGCCTTAGGCTAATCAATATCTATTCAGGCATTTTCAGGTTCCATATGCTTTAGGGGATGTGATATAAAAGGTTGGTTAGACAAAGGTGTGAAAAAGTCTTCTCTCAGGAGGTTCTTTCAATTCCTAACCTCTTCACATATATTTAATATATGCATACCTTTGATTCTTTCTAAACTAAGGGATATCTTTATTTTTTTTTCAATTGAAGTGTTCACCCTTAATGTCACTTTCTTTTGGCCTCTGATGTCCTTTATCTTTTACTAAAGTCTTACTAGACAACTTTCTCCCCATATATTTCAATAAATCTTATGATTTATAAAGGTTCTTTTACTCTTTGGCTTAAAATGTTACTACAATATTTTTGTTTTGTTTTGTTTTATTTTTTCTCTCTATAACACACTCCTATTTGCTGGTAAACAGAGTATTTTGAATATAATTAGACATTTCTTAACGACCATTAACATCATCAATTCCTGCACACAAGCCAGGCAATGTTCACAGAGATTCTTTTCTTGCTAAAAAAGGAAAACCAAAGAATTCATAAGCAAGTCAGAAAAAAAATATCAAATAAATGCAGAGACCTCCAACAAGAATGAAGCCATGGGGATATTCCTTTGAGGAAATCCCCTGCAACTCTCAGAGATAAAAGTATCTTTATACTCCTCTCTCCTTACTACTTCCGTGGTGACCTCATAAATTCCCATGGATCCAATCACCATATTTATAGAAGTGTTTCCTCATATGTATTTGTCCAGGCCTAATTGACACATTTCCAACTTCTTATTAGATATCTGGAGACCCTGCAGGCATTTTCACTTTACATATCCAAGAGTAAATACATTATCTTTTCCTGAAAACCCAATTTCCCTCTTTTCCTAACTTTCCTAACTGTCAAGGACACTATCATTCTTTCAGTTGCCAAGGCAACAAACATACATCATCTTTGACTTCTTACTCTCTTTCAAAAGCCATATTCAATCTGTTACAACATTATCAGTTTGACCTTCTCAACATCTTTTTGATGCGTGTTTTTCTCTGCTCTGACAATGATACCCTTCTAGTTCTGTCCTCATCATCTTACACCTGGACTATTACACTATCCCTCTAGATGATTTCCCTGCCTCAAGTCTCTAAGAACTCCAATCCATCCTACTCTGAACTATCGAAGTGATCTTCCTAAAGTGTAGGTCTGATCATTCTGTTATTTAATAAAATCTATTAATTCAGTGTTGCTATCAGTTTCAAATATGAAAACCTTTGATTAGATTTTAAAGCTATTTGTAACTTTGCCCTCCTTACATTTCCATTTTCCTAATACTGTTCTTTACCACAAACTCTATGATCCAATGATTCTAACCTCT
>NW_020954020.1:0-10753 GCF_900497805.2 Vombatus ursinus
GCCCAATTTTTAAGTGATAAACATTATGCAATATTGTGGTTATAAATGTAAAATTAATCTGACAAATAAAAAGTCCAGTTTAACCTAATAATGTCAAGCATTAATATTCTTCTTAACTTTCCCAATTGGTACTTCATTAAACAGCACGGAAAATCTAGGCAAGGTAGCATTGCTATGGAAAATGCATTCTGTGATTCTTTCCCATTACAATTTTAATATGATTAGTCTGTCAACATGAGCATTTTATATAGATGAGTATACAAAAAGGGAAAATGAAAGAACAAAAGGAAAAATGTTTAAAAAGACTTTTAAGAACTATATAAGGGCATCAATTAGGCTTGCAGCTGTTGTTTTTTGCAATTAAAGTTCTTTTCCCCCTCAGGAAGTAGATTCACTTATTCCAATGAAAGCATTAAGTGTGTGTGGGAGTTGGGACTATACAGGCTAAAGGATTGATGGTGTATGTGACAGAAAAGTAATGATCTAATTTGAGAAATAGTAAGTGGCTAAGAGTTAACAGGCAGAAACCAGATAATCATCTCTGACCTGCAAGTGTGTATCAATTTTGAACCTCTTGGTCCTCTTTTGTGTCACTAAGAATGGTATTGAGGGTATTCAAGGTAAGAATGACTTTAACTTTATGCTATTCACGCAAATTCCACACAGGAAGATGGTAGGCCCCAAGCAACTTCTCTTTGAAGCTAGATCTTGAGCTTATTTTTCTAGCTGGTCAAAAATTATGATATTGGAGGCAGGCCAGGACTGTCTAAACGTGTGCAGTATTGGGTCTCAGAAACAGAAAAATTCATGATCAATCCCATCCGCAGATGTATTAGGTCTCAGAAAACGTCATTTGTGAATGTCTCCAACATGTTATGGAACTTGATGGAGGCCATATATTTTAATGACTATATCACTTTGGGAGGACAACCTCCCAGTAAGGCTACTCCCTGAGCTCAGCTAAATTGTGCACTTAAGATCTAGCTCAATGAAGACCATAGCCCAACAGAGTTTGTCCATTAGGTAAAGGATCAACAGGATAGAGAAATAGTCTTTAATACATCTAATGAGATCTATATGGTTTTCAAAACCTTCCAAGTCACCCTAATTGCCTAAAAATAAAAAAATTAAAAAATAAAAGCCTCCCAAGTAAGCAAGATTGCTATTCAGGGATTAAAAATATCTGCTTACAAAAGCATACGGAAATGAAATTTGAAAAAAAAAACTTGTCATTACAGCTGCAGCCATATCATCAAAGTTTTAGTCCCATGCATATTCAAGTGACTCCATGCAGCCAAGCCCCACAAGAATTGATTTTGCCTTCATAACACATCCTACATATAATCCCTTCCCTCCTCTGACATTGCCATCACTGTATTTTTTTCTTTTTTTAAAATAGTATTTTATTTTTCCCCAATTACATATCAAGAAAACTTTTAGCATCCATTTTTATAAGATCTTGAGTTCTAAATTTTTCTCCCTCTCATCTTCCTCTTCCCTCTTCTGAAAATGGTAGGCAGTTTGATGTAGTTTATATATGATCATGTAAAAATATTTCTATATTAGTCACAGTTGTGAAAAAAGAAACAGATAAAAAATGAGAAAGAATAAAGTAAGTGAAAAAAAATTTGCTTTGATCTGCATTCAGAGTCCATCAGTTCTTTGGCTGGATATGTATAGCATTTTCCTTTGTGAGTTCTTTGTGCTGGATTGCCCAGTTACCCTCTGTGCTGAGCTGTGCTCCCCTTTTGCCAAGTGAGACAGAACTTTTCTGAAGTCCTTCTAAATTTTCTTAAACTGGAAAATTGTTTCACTCCATCTTTTTGTGGGTTCTGTCATTCCAGAATCCATTTAGAGGTTTGATTTATATGTTGTTTCTTAGAGAAAGTCAGGAGAGCTCAGGCAACTTCCTGGCTTTTCTCTGCCATCTTGGTTCTGGCTCTAAAATTTCACCTTCTAAAGGGAGCTTTTTCCAAATACCCCTTAATTCCAGGATCTTGCTGTGTTGATTATTTCCAATTTATTTTGTAAATATCACCAGAGTTATTATCAAGCCAATGTTAGGGGGTTAGCAGGGCACAATTGGTAACAGGATAAGAATGAAGGGGCTGAAGAGTAGAGGACATTGTAGAATTGAACTGGTTCTCACTGTAGGGTCAGGATAAGCAGGATAAGTGAGTGCAAGGGTGATGACCACAGAAAAAAAGATGGAGTGGAGGAATTGGAGGTCATGCTGAGGATGAAGAATAAAGCTAAGGGTTATAAATCAGAGGGAAAGATGAAATGATAAGATTGTGATTGGATAAAATAATTTCAGACTTCATGTAGAACACACAGATGATGCAAGATGAAAGATATGGCCATTTTTATGTGTGTCTGAGGTTACATGGAGTAAGTCATGGGAAATAAATAAGTAGAAGAATTGGATAATTAGAGTTTTGGGAGGTGGGAGAAGGATCAATATGCATTTTGAAGTCCCTTAGTATGAGGGCGGAAATTAGAGAAGAGAGAAGACTGGAGCCAAGTAAAAAAAAGTATTACACGCATGCTAGTTGTTGGTGGTGGTGGTCTTTATTTTTTAAAGACTACTTTGTCATTTTTGAATCTATATGAATATTTTGGGTAATTTGGTAGGTCGCTCTCAAAATATTTTAGGCATTTTGTGTTATTTAGAATGGGATTTCTCTATATATTATGGCCTTGGATTTGGTTATTATTATATAGAAAAACTGTTGTATTTTTGAGAGTGTATTTTGTAAACTATGACTTTGGGGAATCTATTAATTGCCTCAGTTAGTATCTTTACAGATTCCCTTGTATTTTCTAAGTAAATCATCACATCATCAGCAAATTGGGAAAATTTCTTTTATTTCATTTTTTACCTGTAATTGCATCTTTAATAATATGTTAGTTATTATTAATAATAATAATTTTATTCCTATTATATCTCCTTTGAATATTATTGTTGCCTTTGGTTTTAAATCAATACTTATGGATAGTAAAAGATCCCTCAAATACTATACTTTGAAGGTTTGTTGGTTTTTTTTTTAGTGTAAATTAGCATTGTACTTTGCCAAATGTTTTTAATGCATGTATTGAGATATTCAAGTGGTTTGGGATTTTTTTTTTGGGGGGGGTTGCATTATTATTTCCTTACATTAAACCATTCTTGCATTCCTAGTATAAATCCAACTTGGTCATGATGAATGATATCTTGGATAAGATGATACTGAAAAAATATTAAATCAATATTCATTAATGATTCTTTTCTATGGTTGTCCTGTGATTAATCTTTTCCTGCTTAAGGTATTAGGACTACATTTCTCACTAAAATGAATCTGTTAGGGTGCTTTCTTTCTCAATTTTTGAGAATAATTGATATAGTATTGGTACTAATTTTTCTTTAAAAGTTTGATAGGTTAATCCATCAGAACTACAAGGTTTTAATTTTTGTAGTACCTTTACAACTAGTTCTATTTTCTTTGATTAGATTAAGACTTCTATTTGGTTTTCTGTTAATTCAGTTATTTTATATGTTTGAAAGTGTTCCTCTATTTCCTTTGTATTCTCAGTCTTGATAGCATATAACTGGGTATAGCAGGATCTGATAATCTATTTCATTTCTTTTGGTTCTATTGTAATTTCCCTTTATGTGTTTGCTACTTTGTTGCTTTGATTTTTCTGCCCTTTTCTTTCAAATGAAATTACCTAAAAGCTCATCATATTACTGGTCTTTCCACAAAACCACCTAGTTTCAAGTAACATTTATATATATTTTTTGTTTTAAATTTCTTTCTTCTCTAATTTTTAATATCCTCTCTTTGTTGACTTTCTTTTTCTCTCTTATTAACATATATTTGTAGGGATATGATTTTTCCCCTCACAACTTTAGCTACATCACAGAAATTTTAGTATCTCATCATTTGTCATTTTTGGTGTTTCATTATTATCATTTGTTTCCATATAGTCATTAACTGTCTTTATGATTTGTTCCTTGGCCTTGCCATTATTTGGTATTTCATTGTTTGGTACCCATATATGTATGTGCGTGGGTGCATATGTGTGTATATGTATGTGTATGTATATGTATATATATATATACATTATATTATATATATATATGTCTGATCTATAAAGATATGGTCACTATTTTTCCCTTTAAAGTTTGTTTGTAATATATCTGTAGCTTACTATAGTCAATTATTGTAAATATTTCATATGACACTGAGAAACACATATTTTTTCAGCAGTGCCACTTAGAAGGGATTATATCTTTTAGTTCTAATTTCTTAAGTAATTTATTCAAAACTCTATTTTCTATTTTAAATATTATTGTTAGCAATGTTTAAAACTTGTGAGAGTGACACATAAATCTACTGCTAATATTGTATTATTGTCCATATCTCTTTGTAACTTAGTTGATTTTTCCTTTATGAATATAGATGCTAAGGCATTTGGAGCATAAAAGTTTAATGTTGATATTGGTTTCCTTTCTATGATTCTTTTCCAGCATAGTTTCCTTGTTTCTATCTTTTTATGTTGCGAATTTTTTCTTTTGCTTTGTCAGATAGCATGATTGCTACAGCCACTTTTTAAAATTAATCTATGCAGACTTCTGGAAGCCAAGATGGTGTAGCAAGCAGTAAATTATGTTAACTCTCCCCTATTCACCTCCAAACAGCTATAAAATAGTGACCTGGACACCATCTTTCAAGAAATTATCAAGTCAAACTGTCCTGATGTCCTGGAACCGTAGGGTAGAATAGTCATTGAAAGAATCAACTGATGACCTCAGGAAAGAGATCCCAAAATAAAAACTCCAAGGATCATTATAGCCAAATTTCAGATGTATGAGGTCAAGGAAAAAATACAAGTGACCAGAAAGAAACAATTCAAATACTGGGGAGTCACAATCAGGATCACACAGGACTTGGCATCTGCAACATTAAAGGATCAGAGGTCCTAGAACATGATACTCCTGAAGGCAAAGGAGCTAGGACTACAATCAAAAATCACTTACCTGGCAAAATTAAGCACAATACATCAAGGGGAAAATGGTCATTCAATGAAATCGAAGGATTTCAGACTTTCATAAGGAGAAGACCAGAACTAACCCAAAAATTTGGCCTCCAATATCAAGACCCAAGAGAAATATAGAAAGGGGAAAAGGAAAAAAAAGAAAACATAAGGATTCAGTAGAGCTAAACTATTTATATCCATACATAGGAAGATGATACTTGTAATTCTTTTTTTAATCTTTTTTTTATTTTTCTTTTAGTTCTCAACATTCACTTTTATAAGATGTTGAGTTCTAAATTTTTCCTCTTTCTTCCCCTCCCACCATCCCAAGATGGCATGCAATCTAATATAGGCTATACATGTATAATCATATTTAAACATATTCCCATATTAGTCATGTTGTGAAAGAAGAATCAGAACAAAAGGTGAAAACCATGAGAAAAAAAAAGAGAAAAGAGTGTGTTTTGATTTGTATTCAGATCCCATAGTTCTTTCTCTGGATGTGGATAGCATTTTCCATCATGAGTCTTTTGGAATTGTCTCAGATCATTCCATTGCTGAGAAGAGCTGTCTATCAAAGTTGGTCATCACACAATGTTGCTGTTACTCAGTGCAATATTCTCCTAGTTCTGCTCCCTTCACTCAGCATCAGTTCATGTAAGTCTTCCCAGGTGGTGGTTGCTGTTGTTGTTGTTGTTGTTGTTTTCTGAAATCCACCTACTCAGCATTTCTTACAGAACAATTGTATTCCATTATACACATATGCCATAACTCGTTCAGCCATTCCCCAATTGATGGGCATCCCCTCAATCTCCAATTCTTTGACAACACAAAAAGAGCTACTATAAATATTTTTGTAAAGGTGTGTCATTTTCCGTTATTTGTGATCTCTAGGATATAGACCTGGTTTCTAGCTGACTTCCTTCTGAGATGTAAGGTAATTTCTATCTTTATCTCCCTAGTATTTCCTTTTGTGTTCCCTTTCGGACTTTTTCCCCTTGGATTTTTTTTCTCTGGGAGCTGGAGTCCACAGCTGTCTCATCCTCCTTCCATGCTAGAAAATTCGTGTTTCACAGTTCTAGGCTTCTAACCCAAGTGACGTCACAGGAGGCATAACTGGCTTCAGGTGGATAGCTGTCCCTCTTTCATCAAGGTTAGTGGTGACCAGTCACACATACTAGTATCCTGCCCCATTTGCCTCTGTTCCTCAGCCTTTGGTTGAGCTCTCTTGCAGCACTGAGCCCTGCTGGTCAACAGGGGTAGAGGGAGAGAAAGGAAAGTTCAGTTCTATTACGAACTTGTGTTTCCTCTTGTGTAACTCTGCCAGAGTATGGTAAGCAGTAAGGAAAGGGTGCTGAGTAAGGGCTTTATGGGCTAAAAATTAGCCTCTGCTATGAGTTTTTTGAATCACAGTTCTTGGTATCTTAGATAGAGCATGGCAACCTTTAAAATTGCATTATCTTTTTGCATAATTCCTCTTTTGGAGAGGAGAGAGAGGTTGTAAGGATCAGAGAAAGTGTCTATTATTCCTTCTTATTGGTCATGTGGCCCCAAAGTCAACTACTGGATGTCAACAGCAGCTTCTTTGATGCTATCTCTGCTGGAATGCCTTAGTTTTATCTCTATCCAGAATCTCCAGTCTCTAGGACCTGTCATAGTTCTTACTTTGAGATGAAAGAAAGTCTGAGAGAGAGTTTCTGGTAATTAATAATCAATTTATTTATTATGGATAGCAAATAATCAATAATTTGAGGTCAGTGGCTCTCTCAGAATCCAAAGAGGAACCTTGGAGAGCTTTGAATGGTTAAATACCTTTAAAAAAGGGAGTTGCCCTTGATGGGTGGAAATCAACTCTGATTAGTTAAGGATCGATAAGGGTGTGGATATATTGATGACAAGGTGTGCAAAAAGACTTCAGCTCCTCCTGCTGAGAACATGACCTGATCATGAGACTCAGCTGCCTTCAGCAACCTGTACAAAAGAATCCATCTCTACCCAGTCCACTCTGGTTAATTTTCCCCTTCATAAGCTGGGTCACTTTAAATTCTAATGGAAGGTTCCAAGGACAGGGGCCTATTTCCTAAGGGCAAGAACCTGCCTAGACTGGATTCTGTTTGTAAGGTCTTCTACTTGGGTGATATAGAAGCATATATACAGAGGATTTGGGCAGTGTCATCCATCAACACATCCTTTAGCAACTGGCTGAATAACCTATAAAGACTGGTTTCTGAATGAGGAAATAGGAAGGGAAAATCTTAAATCTAATTTAACAATTGGTTATTAATATAAGATAAAAATAATCATTTCTCTCAATTTCTTTGTTCCCAGGCCATGCTGCATAGTTCTATGAGCTACAGCAAGTAGCAAACTGCCTGCAGAGACTTCCTGGCTTTCCAAAAGTTCTTCATCACCCATTGTCATATCTCTTATGCAACTCCCTGAATTGTGTTCTGAATCTTTTTTTCTAATATCAATACTTCTAATGCTCTGCCAGAATTTTAGCCCTGTATCTATGGACACCAGCTCCACCACTTCACAAGCCTGCAGCAAACATCCCTCACTGTGGCCTAGGAGGCCAATCTGTGTGTCATGGGAAGATCTTATTCCTAGCCTATAGCAAGCCCCATCCCAAAGGGTTGCCCTGAAATGGGATTAGGAAAACAAGATTTTTGAGAGCATCAATTCCAACATAATGATCTTTTAGAGGTCATTCATCCAACAAGGAGTTTGAGTCAGTTAAGCCTCAGTTTTCTCGCTGAAAGTGAAGCTTGATCAATGAAAAAAATACTTCAGTGCCTACTAGTGGTAGGCACTATGGTAGGTGGTAAATATACAAATACCAAAGTAGTAGTCCCTGATCTCAAGGAATAATTACAATAAAATCATTGCTGGATTTGGAATAATATGAGTCCACATCCTGATCCCATGATTCCCCATCTATAAAATGAGGAGGGCAGACAAGATGGCTTCTGAGGATTCTTGTAACTCAATATATGTCATCCCATGATCATTCCAGTTGGACATGTATGATTTTCTCAGATAATAGTCTGCTAAATATACTTGCACAGTTTCTATATCACACAGATGTTGTGAGAATCAGATAAGACAATTCTAAAATGGTTTGTGAACTTTAAAGCACTATTAAACATTAGCTATTATTTAAAAAAAAACAAGAAAAATAGTAACATTATCTGTCAATGGATTCTTGGTTGTCCACAGAGGTTTCTCCTTATATTTGAATCCCAAATGTCCACTGGACAATCATCATTTTATCCCCTTGGCAGTTTTACTCATTATATTTTACTTCTAGTATTGCAATTGATATCTACCTGACTAAGTATATAGCAAGTGCATCTTTTTGTGTTTCTGTGAAGAACATACAACATAACTCTGCCTTACAGCTTTATGTTTTAAAAGATGTGTATATATAGGGACAGTTTACTTAGCCGGAGTTCCTATATACATGAATTTACAACAAGCAATTCTTATGGTTAATTTTAAAATATTTCCTTATTGGGTTTCTGTTTATTCATTTCTTAAGAAGTGGGCCATAGTTTTAAAGATCATGAGAAAGAGCCAATCTTGGAATGGGAGGAAGAGGTGATTCCCAATGAAATGTGATGTAGTGAGTTCTCCTTCTTTAAACTATCTTCCCTGTACTGTTTTTTGTTGCCTGGCTTAAATTCAACCAATTAACAATTTGTTTGGCTTCTCAGGAAACTTCTTTGAAAAGGCAAGTCCCCTGGCAAGGTTAATGACAATCACCTGGGCAAGAATTCATTTATCAGTTTACTTTCTTCATAACACCTTCAGTAGCTATAATGAACAGAGATATGTTTGGAGGTAGTGGTGATTGTGGTTTGTTCTTTACCTGAATCATGACTTTTGGTCTCAATTCCTCCTTATACAAGCATGGCCCTTTCCTCAATCATTTCAAAAATTCCAATTTCTTCATGCTTTAATGTTTCACTGTCTTGGTTTTATACTGTTTCTTCTCTGCTAACCCGAATTCACACAAATCCCAGCACACATAACTCCTCAACTTCTATTCTATGTTGGCATGCCACCTTACTGCCCAACAGGTGCTCTTCAATCTAGTGACACTGGCTTCCTGGCTGTTCCATGAACAATTCACTCCATCCCTCTGCTGTGGGCATTCTCTCTGGCTGTCCCCCATGCCTGGAATTCACTCTCTCTCCTCTGCTCTAACTACCGATATCCCTGGCTTTCTTTAAGTCCCAACTAAACTCTCATCTTTTACTGAAAGGCTTCCCTAACCCCTCTTAATTCTTGTGCCTTCTCTCTGTTAATTAGTTCCTAATTATTCTGTATATACCTTGATTTGTACATATTTGTTTGCATGTTGTCTCCACATTAGGTTTTAAACTCCTTCAGAGCAGGGGCTGTCTTTTGTGAAATTGAAAGTTGATGCCCCATTTTATTCTGTATTATTTATTAATTACTGATTGAGAATTGTATCTGATTAATGGAATAAGAACTTAGGAATTCATTTGATTTTAAAAGACAGTTTGACTTCTTAACATTAGAGTCTATAAGATGGTTTGACTTCTCTATAATAGTTTATCTTCCTCATTTCTCTGGGCTACAAACTGGTCTCATTGAGTTAACATGGTCATAAGATGTTCTGCCTGGTCATCATGGGACCCCTCTGGTGTATGTGGTCACTGACACAGGACTCACCAGACTTTCCAAAGGATATTGACTAAATGCCTCTATTGCATACAGTACAATAAAAATTATTATCATTATTATCATTATTATCATTACAAAAACAATCTCAATATAATTCAATTTAAGAAAAATCTAATCTAGGGGCAGCTAGGTAGCACAGTGGATAGAACACCAGCCCTGGAGTCAGGAGGACCTGAGTTCAAATCCAGCCTCAGACACTTGACACTTACTAGCTGTGTGACCTTGGGCAAATCACTTAACCCCATTGCCTACAAAAAAAAAAGTCCCAGCTCTACCACTTAACTGGTGTGTAAACTTAGACAAGTCAGATCAAATCTCTGTTCCTCATTTTCCTCTTTCTTGTAAAAGGGTTGGATTTTGTGATCTTAAAGATCCCTTTCAGTACTATTACTTTGTGAATTGAATTGGATCACACAAACATTTTAGAAAGCCTCCAAAACGGGAAAACTATAATTACTTAATTCTAAACTAAAGAAAATGTTATTATGTATAACAAACTCTCAAAGCCTAACTATGGCTGAAAAATAAAATGAAACTAATAAGTTCTTGAATCCATTGATTTGGCTACATTTACATGGGTATATGTTTACTATAAGTTGACCAACTAAATTGAAATGTTAACTTGTAAAAATACTGTGTTCAATTGACTCTTGGCTAGGAAGTCCTATGGATTTCTTGCTAAAGTCAATACTGAGTTATTATTTCATTGACCTTTTGAAAATGATCACTCCTAAAGGCTATGGATATGTGGAAATAATAGTAATAAATTTAGCCCTTTTAAAATTGCGCAGTTTTAATCTAGACAAATCTGGTAAAAGAAAACATTTCTGCCAATTAGAGATACCCAAAAATGCAAAGGCCTGACTGAAGTCATCGGTTCTCCTACACAGGAGGTCTTAATACAAAAGCTATCTGACTACTTCTCAGTTATGTTGTAAAAATGGATTCTTGTTTAAATAAATTGAATTAGACAACTTCTGAAGTCCCTTTCAACTCTAAGATTCTAGGACTTTATAATCAC
>NW_020954021.1:0-5023 GCF_900497805.2 Vombatus ursinus
AAAAAAGAATGAAGCTCTACAAATAGCTAAATAAAACTCTTAAATGTGTGTTTACAAGTACTTTGGCATTAGTTACTTCTAAGGAAAAAATGTAACTATAGGTGAGAATGGTAAAAAAAAGGTTGAAAAATATGATTCAAATTTAAGGAAGAGAAAGTTCAAACATATATACACTAAACAAAAGATTACATGTATTTTTTCATTAATATTTTCTTCAATTAAAGAATTGGTCAATGTATATGAAGAACACAAAGTAATAACCCAATAACAGAACTGATTATAATTTAAGAGAAAAAATAACTTCCTGACATGGAAGTCATTCTTGAAAGGGTTATTTAGTTAGAACAAAGTTTAAAAATAAAAATGGGAAGAAAGAATAAAAATGAGAAAACAATAAGGCTGGCTTTAAAGTAATCCTAACTTAACATATTTAAATTAAATTTTAAATTAACTTAATTAAATTTTAAATTTTAATTTAAATTAAATTAGCTTCTTATATAAATAAATGGGATATGGAAAGAGGAAAATACATTTATAATTTTAATAGTTTTATACAGAAGTTTATATAAATCAGTTGCCATAAGAAGGTGTCTAGAAACACCTGATCACCTTAGAAAAGAAGTTTGGCAGCCAAAGGCAACTAATTTAGAATATAAATCATTTATAAAATCATGTGAAAAAGGATGTTATGAGCAGTACTGCTGCATAAAATAGAGTGAAGATAAAATACATTTAAAAAGATATTGGAAAGAGATCTAACTAAGCCAAGTCAACCTGAAGGGATTTAAGAATGAAACTGGAAAGAGAAGAAGAAGAAGAAGAAGAAGAAGAAGAAGAAGAAGAAGAAGAAGAAGAAGAAGAAGAAGAAGAAGAAGAAGAAGAAGAAGAAGAAGAAGAAGAAGAAGAAGAAGAAGGAGGAGGAGGAGGAGGAGGAGGAGGAGGAGAAAGGAGAAGGGAGAAGCAGAAGAAGAAGAAAGAGAAGAAGGAGAAGAAGAAAGAGAAGAAGGAGAAGAAGAAGAAAGAAGGAGAAGGAGAAGAAAGAGGAGAAGAAAGAGGAGGAGGAAGATAAGGGAAGAGGAAGAGAAGGATGAAAAGAAGAAGAGAAGATAGAATGTTTTTTTCATTTTTTTGTACATTTACTTTGCTACCAAAAAAAAGGAGAATCATCATTCAAAGAGATCAAGTATATGAGTCTTTAAGAAGTAAAAATGGTGCCAAAGAAAATAAAACAAACAAAAAAAAGTTTACAGGAGTAGACAAACTATAAATGGAGGAGGTTCATGCTATAAGATATGCAGTTTAGAATACACTGAAGGACTGATTCTTAATACTATTAAAAATGCAACTTATTGCTCTTGTTATTAGAGCAAATCCCAGTAGCATAAATGGAGTTGAAAATTTCAGTGAAAGTAATGCTTTACTCATCTATTTCCTCCAAGCATTTGCTCCCTCAATTTCCCTGGTGTATGTATGCAGCCACTTCTTTCAGTCTCCATCTTTCCATCTTATATGTCTCAGGCATACAGTCTGACATCAAAAATCAGTCTGGTTCCCAAAGCTCCTAGCTGGATCTAGAACTTTTTGGCATTCACAAAGTAATACACTTGAATTGCAGAGCTGGTCATGCATTACTAATAACTAATATCCAGTAAGTTCTTTCCTCCTCATCATGATTATGTTTCCCTAGCTACCCCTGTTCAGAGCCTTCTGACCTAGGGTTTGTCATGTGTCCAATGCATTAAGAGGGCAAACCCGGCTGAATCTCCGTTGAAATGCTCCAATTGCTTTGACATGAATCCTCTCTAAGCATTCCTGTTATTGCATGTTTTGACATTTCTCAGTATCACGAGTAAGCTTGAACTTGCCGCTACCTGCTTTACTATTTTTTATTTCAGAGTTATAATTTATTATGTCATATGATACATTGTTTAGCACAGTGTATTACACATATATTAGTGTTTCAAGAAATACATTTAGTTATCATTACTGATATTTTCTCCGTGGGTTTAGTGCAAAATTTCTACTTGCATTTATTTTATTTTAGAATACTCACACCGAGCCTAAGGCTGTCTTAATATGTCCAAATTCCTCTGAAAAGTCTCTATATCACAGAATTACTCCTCACTTCAAATCTATTCTCTGTCAAGGAGAAAGGGTGTAGTTTGCAAAGATAAGTTGACATTGAAGTTATTCTTGTATTTTGGGGTTCAAGAGCCTGAGTAGTTAAGAGCCAGTGTACATATATGTCAGTCTTAAACTTAGGCAAATACAATCCCAACAGACTATGGAAATCTCAATATTTATGCTAAAAATTCTATTTTGAACACTAGTCACATAATTTCCCACAGGGAAGAGGTTTTATCTATTATCTTTTGTGGTTCTTTTGTATGTTATATTTCTAATTTTCTTTCTTAAGTACAGCACTATGTGATTAGTTGATCTTGTATTTTCTCTGAACAAAGAATATTGTACCAAGGAGAGGCTTGGGCTATGATTTGAATAATTGAATGCTCAAAACATCACATACTGAATCTGAGAAAAAACAGCAAGGTGTTCCAGGGTTAGACTTCTCAGGGAATCTCAAAACTTCAAAACTGAAGATCTTTTACATAAGTTTAAATATTCCTCTTGTATACTTTTCAGAAATCTAATAATGTAAGATAATATAATTAATATAATGTTACAATATAACATAACAATGTTGTACTATAATATATAATGCACATTTCCATTTTTTACATATCTTAGCAAGCTAATATTATATGTATTTGTGTGTGTATATGTACCATTAAAAGAGGATGTTTCCTTTATATATTAGCTTTATTTTAACATAGAGCATTTTTATTTAAGGCAACTGTTTTAAAAGAATGATTCACTTTTTTTCTTCTATAAACACTATTCAGAAACTGTATAACAACTTGAAGTCAGTTTGATGACTTGAAGTCATTTTTCATCTTATATCTAAGCTCACATGTGAGTGCTTTTAGATTCTGTTTGATTTGTGACTTTAAAAAATAAAATAAAAATATGTTTGTAATTAGAACTTCCCTGAAATAAGCAAGCCAAATTCTAGATTGTTTCTTCTTCTTGACTCTCTTGAGAGGGAAGCTTGAGGAAATTAAGATCAGCATTTGTACATTGGGCCATGTGTCTACTAGTGATAATACAGTGGCAGCACAAATGTTAGTCAACCATGAATAAACTGTCTGAAAATGCTGGTATCTAGCAGAACAAACACAATCTTATTTTGGGAGTCAGACTTTGTCAATATAGCCCAACTGATGGATGCATAAAATTGATGATGAAAAGTAATTTTAGAACAAAAGTCACAATATCATATAGATTGCATGGGGATAAAATTTTAGCTATAAACTGTAATGCACAGAGTAGAGGGAAGACAGTTCTTGCACAAATACAGTGTAATAATGGCCAGAAATTTTCATGGATTAGTTGCAGAATATGTCTATCAATAAAAACAAAATTTGACCTTTCACAAATAACTGGGTTTCTGAAGCACAATATACCATAATGGATTTTTAGAAAAAGTCACAATGGAAAAATAACCCTGTTCAATTACTTTTAATAAGAAATCAACAAATGCAAATAATGAAAAGCTACACAATTATATCTCACAAGTAATTGTGGAGATTGCTAATGGTTCCCTGGCCCATAAATATTGATTTCATCAGTACACAAATAAGTTTCTATCAGGAGGACTTTAGATAGCTCAGTCAAACTAGAAATGAGAACATCGATCAGATTCAGAGATTATTCATTCCTCCTCTTCATGTTAGTCATATAATTTTAGGGAAAACAAAGCAATCTGTTTCAATACAGCAACTGATACAAAACAAGAGTTTTTGATCCTTGAACATTTACCCATAATAGATATTTGTTTTCAGTGAGGAAGCAAGAAGGAAAGGGATAAGGTAGCTTCCCAACCAAATAAAAACTATTAAGTAATCAAGAAAATGATATTTTATGTCATTGAAAAATAAAAAAGGAATGTCAAATAAATATATGGTGCTTGAGTAAATTATTAAAGAAAAAGAGCAAAGGTAATATTTTTGCAGATTAAGACATAGGTTGGTGTACTATTTGATCCCCCTGAACTCAAAAATCTTTGATTTGAGATGTCATGCATATTGTGGAGTTCTGGAATTAAAGCTGGGAAATCTAGGTTCAAATCCTTCTACTTCACTTGCAATACATTCCTTGACAAGTAATTTAATCTCTCTCAACTTGAACTTCTTCACCTATAAAGTGAGAATAATATAAGAAAAGCAGCCCCTCCACAGGGAGCTGATCAAATGAAATAAAATGTGGGAAGTTTTTTCAATCTATAAATTGCTTTAAAAATGTGAATTATCTCAATCTTTTTAAATCTTCTGGATATCTGGTTCTTAATCTACAAAGGATTAGGAAAAGTTCAGCTTCAGTGGAGTGCTTTACTAAAATCACCGCCCCTCCTTGGATTTCAATTTTATTATCTAAAATGAAAGGAGTAGATAGACTAGATGATTATTTTTTGATCATTTCAGCTTTAAATCCGAGTGGAAAGGTGGTGTTTGATTGCATCGATGTATCATTTAAACCCCATTTAAAGTTACTAACAAAATACTCTAGTCCTGATACCTTTATCTAGTAATAGCTTCTATCTTGAATCAATCAATAAATCAAAGACATTATATGTATGATTTGCCATGCGCTGTGGGTCTTCTACAAAAATAATAAGTCCAGTTCAGAACACAGAATTCAAGTTGTCAAGCAACTAGTGATACAGGTGATGCAATGGATAGAGTTTAAATTAATTTTGGAGAAAGAATGAACTAAGAACTGCAGAAGGCTTGTGCTAGAAGTGACATTTGAGCTGAGTCTAGAAGAGAACAAGGGATTCTAGGATGTAGAGTTGAGGAGGAAGTGTATTCCAAATACAGGGGATAATCTATGCAAAGACAAAGAGATACAAGATAGAATGTCATATGTAATGAAACATCACATGGTCCAGTTTGGCTTGAATGTA
>NW_020954021.1:5033-16438 GCF_900497805.2 Vombatus ursinus
GTGTGTGTGTGTGTGTGTGTGTGTGTGTGTGTGTGTGTGTGTGAAAATATCAAGAGAAGGCTCATGGTAGATAAAGTACTGTCAAGATGCATTATCAGTACATCTTGTGAAGGAGGGAAGACATGATAAGTCTAGACTTCTTCCTTAATATGGAGGCTATTGAAGGAACCAGCTGAACAGAGGGATACCCAGATACTTCTGAGAAGTAACTCAGGGGTGGAGTGAGCTTCCAGGGAGCAGCAGAATTTGAGTCATAGAGTTTTTAGGAATGAGAATCATCAGATGGATATATAAAGTGGCATATCAGTACTTTTGTGTTACTAAAAGTGCAGAGAGTCCATTATATTTATTAAGTCATTATACATGATTTAGAGGTAAATATCAACAAGAACTACATCATGGCATAGAAAACAGAATGTTAGGCTTGTAGTAAGGGAGAACTGGATTTGAAGTCTTCCTTTGTCACTTGTTAGACCCTAGGAAAGTCATTTAAATTCTCTTAGACTCAGTTGCATCATCTATCAAATGAGGGTAGTAATATGTCTAGTGCTTAGGATTGCTGGGACAATCAAATGAGTTGAGAGTATGAAGTGACTCTGCAATATAATTATCACTAGAAACTCCCTGGTAAGAGGACTTTCTCTACTAATGCAAGTCATCACCTTCTCTGCTATTTACAATCTTAGAGAATTTCCTAAAACAAAGAGAGGTTAAATAACTCACCCAAGGACACAAAGCTGGTATGTGTCAGAAGTAGAAGTTGAATTTGAGATTTCCTCATTTTTGATTCTGGCTTTTTATCCAGTCAGTCAGTAAATATCTATAAAGCACCTTGTTCTAGGAACTCTGTCAATTTGTTTATTATTGCATTTTGTAAATTATTCTGTTACGTATCTGTCAAATAGGAATAATAATACCTCTAGTAACTATCTCATATGGTTCTTGTGAAGATCAAGTAAAATGCTGCAAACATTAAATGCCAGGAATTATTTTATCCATGGAAAAGATAACCACACTGAGAAATTCATAAATTGAACAATGTATCAATCTAAGATGATCCACTTCATTCTGAAATTTTTAATTCTGAAAGTTTAACTACTAATAAACATCATGAACAAATCACATTAATTTACTTAATTCTTGAATATTTTCTCCATGTTACCCACAGTCAATATTTTGTAACACCTGTTCTACCTGATGATTCTAGAACTAAGTTGGACAAGGCTGGTCAGGGTCAGTCAATTTAAGAAGGCTGGGGTAAGCACTGACTGGGTATTTCTCTAATGGTGTCATAACCAAAGTATGGATAGACAGATGGACAGACAGATAGCTATAGATAGATACGTACATATGTGTGTGTGTGTGTGTGTGTGTGTGTGTATATACACACACATCTATATATACATATATACACAGACATATATGTACATATACATGTACATACATATATACTGACTAATGCAGCCTGCTGTGTAACTACTAAACTTGCTAGCTAAGACTCAAATCAGGTTCTAGTCCAATGATTGCACACTTTAAATTGTGTAAAATAGCCTTTTATTAGTTATAACAAGTGGTTCCAGGAAGGTGATAATAAGTCTAGGATAATGGGTTGCATCCCCTCTGTGCTCTTGTCTTCTATCAGCTATCTCACAAATCTATACCTTTTATCATGATCAGAGCCAAGTTCAAGAATGAAGATGGAATATATTGAAAAATAACACCATTTCTGGAAATACTACTGAAAAAGAACATTCTCTTGATGGAGAATATTTTAACTTTATATGTGAAGGAAAGGTGCTTTATAAATTTACTAAACAATTTTTTTTAGCATTGTTAGTATTATGATAACTTCTAGTATGTCTGTGTGACCTTGGATCAGTCATTTAATTTCTTTGAACCTGTTTCCTCATCTGTCAAATTACTTCTAGTCTGGGCAGACTTATCTTATTTCTCAATCTTGTTTACTCCTCAGGTGCCCTCACTAAAATTGTCTCTGAGTGTATGAAGGGAAGGAAAGAAGCAAGGAAGGAAAGAAAGAAAGAAGGAAAGAAGGAGAAGGAAGGAAGGAATGAAGGAAAGGACAGGAGAAGGACAGATGGAAAGATGGAAGAAAAGAAAAGAAAAATAAATACATTTTGATTTACAAGTAAGGAGATGTCCCTTTCCAAAATCATTTCCTACAAAATTCTCCAACTTTTTTGTTCCATTTAAAAGACAAAAACTCGAATACACTATGCTTATTTTACTACCCCATTAATTATGGGACAACAGTCAAAATAGCTTTTTATTCTGTCTCATTTACTGATAAATATCATAAAACAGAGACTTAATGATTGGTTTGACCCTAAAGTTAAACAATTTAAAAAGTTCTCATTTTCTGAAAAAAAAATAAGCATGCATCCCTTTTTATATCATTTCTCTATCCTCAAAAACAGCCAGATTTCATAAGTGGTTTGCCTGAGTTTTTAAAGTAATAAAAACTAGAAGTAAAATTAAATTAATCATTTTTATAAGATCATGGATTTAGAGTCATAAGACATGTGGAGACCATCAAATCCAATGCCCTCCTCTTGCAGGTTATAAAACTAAAGCACTTAGTGTTTAACTAACTCATCACATTCAGAGAGCTACATTATTGTCTGAGGCAGAATTTGAATCCAAGACTTCATGATTCACTGGAAGTAGTTCCAGTGCCTTAACCAGGACCTTTCATTCTTAGTCTACTTCACTATATGTTGACAAACCATTATAAAGGGATAGTATTTTCATACTTTAGAGTCATTTTATGCAGCCACATAGTAAACACTACATACGCCCATGACTAGTAACTTGCAAACAATCACAGCCAGAACCTAATAAATACTCTACAAAATAAGCAAAAAGCCTAATATAGAGAGAAAGGTCAGTAAATTCTACTATTTCTTTAGAAGTATGTCAATGTTCAAGACTTACAAATAACAGTCACTTGTATCTGTCACCAGAAAAACATAGCATTTCAAGCAGGAAGTTAAAACAATATCTGTAGATTCTGCATTTGCTAAAGTTTGTTGAAAATCTCTGGAATCCCCAAATGATTGAGTTTCTCTTTCTTGCCAGTACCACAGACAAGTCAATGAGTGACACTCACATTTGAAAAGCTTTTCATAATTTTAGCTAATTCAAACACAAATAAAAAGTGAACACTTCACACACATTCCCTCTGTTCTATTTTTTAAAACTGACTGTATAATTTACATTTTAAGTGCTCATTAATGTGAAAAATGTCAGTACTGGAGAAAGAGCAAATAAATTACCTTCATTTTCTTTTCACTCTTCCTAATTATTAATCTTGAGACCACAAAAAATATGCCGAATTAACATGAGTATGAATTTATAATATGCTACATCATACACTGGATGAGCACATTATAGTTCTTTTTAAATAGGGTTTTCTTTCCTACTCCTTTAAAATGGGAATACCTGTAGTAGTTTGAAGTTATTACCATGGCTATTAATGTAATATCTATATTGGTGTTTAAAAGCAATTAAATTTTATTTAAAATTATGTATACCATATCATCTAATTTAAGGTGGAAAATTATTTCTAGTAATCCAAAAATTAACTATTAATTTCAGAGTCTTAGAGCTAAGAAAGGAAGATTATATACATACACACATATATAAGCTAAGAAAGGAAGATTACATACATACATACATATATACATACATACATATGTGTGTGCATATATATACATAGAGAGAGATTGAAACATGATATAAAATTACATTTAAATGTAATTGATTTCTTTGAAATCCTATGACTTATTTTATTCATTTAAAAACATATATCTGATAATGGTTCCACAGTCTTCATCAAAGTGCCAAAGGACTCCATGATATCAATATGGGTAAGAAACCCTAACATGGAGTCATAATCAAATATACAGGACAGTTGTGGATTGGAATTCTTATAAATCTCATATAACAGCATTATATATTCATGTAATAACATATGAAGCAGGTCAGACCACAGATAAGTCTATATTACCTACTTGGGTAAAAAATGAAAGATTTTGTCATTGTTACAATGCTATTCCCTCACCCCATTTTGTGCTCTCTTCTTCTCTTCCAATATGTTCCTTCTTTCCCAGAAATGGGTATTCAGTGCTCTTATCTGTCTTTTCCAATTCAGGAGGAAAATTATCTGATTACTTTTATCACACTGAGGGAAATTTAGTTTATTACCACTCTGGGGAGAATTCACATTTAAAAAGAAGTTAACAGGGATAAGGCAATGTTAAATAAACAAACAAAATTAATAATAATAATTGTTACATGAATAATAACATAATTTTAAGTACTACTCCAGTGAGTTACTTTCCTAATAACTTTCAAGCTTCAACACCTAAAGCAGAAATTCCAATTGACAATTCAAACATCTGCTTGTCATAGATGCCTAAAGATAGCCCTGGAAGGGACCTCCAGCTCCACCTATCCCAAACCACTTATTTTATATATGAGGAAACTGAGGACTGGAGAAGCAAAGTGTCCTCCCTAGGTCACATAGGTAGTCACATAGGTAGATTGTTTGGCACCTGAGGTAGTGTTCCTCCCCCTGTACCAAAAGAGGTCTGTAGTTAGTCAATCAGTTGGTTAGTTAGTTAGTAGATTAGTTAGACTCAGTTAGTCTTTATTAAACATGTATTATGTGCCAGGCATTGTGCTAAATGCTGGAGAAACAAAAAGAGGCAACAGATAGTCCCTTCCTTCAAGGAAACCACAGTCTAATAAGGGAGACATCATGCAAACAGATATACAAACAAGGTATGTAAGGGAAATGGAGGAAAGAAATAAAAGAGGAAAAACACTAGAATTAAGAGGAACTGAGAAATAATTCCTGCAGAAAGTGGGAATTTAGTTGGGAATTGAAGGAGGCCAGGGAAGGCAACCAGGGAACATGAGGAAGGAGAACATTCTAGGCATGGGAGATAACCTGAAAAAATTCACAGAGCCAAAAGATGGATTGCCTTATTCATGGAATGGTAAAGAGGCCAGAATCACCATATTGAAGAGTATATGAATATGACAAATAGCCCCAAGCAGAAATATGTCTAACACTTTTTAAAATCACTTCCCAAGATGTTCAAAAAACATCATTGGATACTTAGGTATTTCTTGTGTCCCAACACTGGGTAACAATGAAGAGTATGAATGACAGAAAGCACTGAGTGCCAAGTGGAAAACTTTGTAATTAGCCAGCTTCTCTTAACTTCTAGAAATCAATTAGTTGGAAAGATGGAAGACATATATTGCTCAGATCTGTGGATCTTGCAATGTGTGAATTAATAGGAAAGTCCAGTTGATTGCATCACACATTTCAGCACCCTCTGCTCTATCCCACACCCAGGTTTCATATGATGAAGTCTGAAAAATTTGGTCCACAAAACAGTAACAACAACAATAAAAAACAATTTTATCCACAGAGAGAAAAGACAAAGCTGCTCAGTATTCCCAAGGCCAAATGATAAATAAGTAATAGGTGCATCAGTGGAGACACAGATAGACAACATGGTATATGCAAGAGAGCATGAACTTTACAAGGAAAGAGCCTAGGTTTGAATCCCAGCTCTGCCACACCTGCATAGTGTGTGACTTTGGGCAAGTCACTTAAACTTTCTGGCCTTCTGTTTCTACATATGTAAAAGAATCAATGATGGTGATATTGCACATTATACAGATGATCTTTTTAAGTCTCAAAACTACCCTCTAAGAGGTGTGCTGTTATTCCTATTTTACAGGCACAGCACTGAAACTTGAAATTACTTGCCATGTAAAAATCTTGTAAATATCAGAGGTCAGGTTTAACTTTAGGTGAGTGTTGCTTATCAATGGATACTGTACCATGCTACCTTTTTAAAATGTAGAAATAATTTCTATGGTCCTTTCTACATTTAAATCTGATAATTGAAAACTTCTGCTCTGCCTTCCCACCTCCTTACCAAAAAAAAAAAGAGTCCATTGGGATGTGAAAAACAAGTTTGTCCAACTACTATATAGTATTTGGATTAAAATGTTGATTTTATTTTATAAATAAGCATTAATTAAAAAGCAAATGAAATTTCTGCATTATTTTTCTTTATCAGGACATCTGTGAGGGAAAAAAATAAACTAAACTACTTTTGGACCTGACTCTTGCCTGCCATTTCATCGTTAATGTTAAATCTACAATCAATTTGGTGTTTTCTTCTAAAGATTCCAATCTATATTTCTAAACAAAAACAAACAAACAAAATGCACAATTGACATCCAGAGGCTCTGGAGCCATGTGTCTATAAAGAGTAATCTGGTAGTTTGATTATTTATAAGAATTTTGAAGTGTTAGCACACAGTAAAATCTTGACATTTTCTTTTTGTTTCTTTGCTAGTTATTTTGACTAGACTTTGAATATATACACCTTTGGATAACCTCATTTATGAATGTCAGATTCAGATATGCTATTCCAAATTTACCTAGTTAAATAAGAACTAATTCAAGTTACTGAAACAGCATTTGTTTTTTTTTTTGCCTACTTAGTTATTTTAGGGCTCAGTTAATTAAAATAAATGCATGGTATTTCCCAGTATATTATCTTCTCTGCAAATGATATTCTTCATATAATAAGGGCAACAAATAAGAATTCATAGATAATTGCCCAGGAGACATTCTGACCAGAAAAGTCTTTCTGAAAATAAATATCTTATTCCAGGACTTTTTTTTTCCTCTCTCTGAATATCTGGCAATGGATATAGCAACATTTAGCAAAAGCAAGTAGCATTCTCTAATATTATGGAAATGTAATCTATCTGTTTTCTTTCATTAAAATATTATATATATATAGGTATATATATTCACCTGGAAAAGTATATATATATATACACACACTTTTCCAGGGGAATATTTTATCTCTCAATTGGAAGATCAATTTCTCAAGAGAAAATAAAAGCTTTTAAAAATGTTGTATCTTTCTATCCCAAGTACCTGAGCACTTTTATCCCTAGCGCTTTTGAGCATCATTCGCAGGGGTGTGCTGGTAAATATTTAAGAACAGTCTTTTGGGAAGGGATGTACACATGACATACTTTTAGGTTTAATATGCATTAATAAGATATTCCTTATTACTTTCTTATATCTAGAAAACCAATAAAACAATAAACCAACCCCTAATTTGTAGGAAATGTATTATTTCCTGTGGTGAAAATACTGACACTGAAAATTTAACAATCAGCCCTCAGGAGTCTGTTTAAACCGACTGTACAACACCCTGATTTGTAGGTGGCTAGTAAATTAATAATCATAGTTTGATTCTCTATATTCTTTAATATTATTTCTGTATTTTTTCTCTAGTTGTTTCTTCTATATAAACATTAGGTGACTGTGGAAAACATTTGTGATGTTGTCAAGGTGGGGAACTCTTGATGTGAGAACTATTTTTACCAGTGTAGCAGCTAGCAGACTGATAACTTAGTAGGTAAATCCTAGGAAAATAGAGGATAAGTGGCTTAGCCAAGATTTCATAACTTATAAGGTCAGGGATGGTATTTGGACCCAGGTTATTCCAGGTCAAAAGCCAGCACGGTACCATGTCCCTTTTCAATAAAATCCCATACCTGCAAAATGCCACCAACTATTGGAAAAGGGTAGTAACCAATCAATATATCAATAATCACTTATTAAATAAAGATGCACCATTACATTAAAGACACTGGGCTCATGAATGGCCTTAACCTAGTACAGAAATGCACATCAAGTATTTCTTGAATTTAATTGAGAGAGGGGCAGCAAGGTAGTACAGTGAAGAGTACCAGCACTGGCCCCAGAGTCAGGAAGACCTGAGTTCAAATCAGGACTCAGATATTTACTAGCTGTATGCCCCTGGGCAAGTCAATTAACCCTGATTGCCTCCCACAAAAGTATTGGTGAAGAGGGAAGGAAAGATCCACATAGGGCAGTCTTGGTTATATTGATACACTGTGAGGTTATAATTAGAATGAGTAAGGCTATTCCTTTTAAATATATAATAAAGTTATCATGTACATTTCTTTTTTTTCTTTCTTGCCTCCCCAGACCTAGAGATGGCTACCATTAGGCACACATAGACATACATACAAATATGTATATATTTTGTATATTTATGTGTACACATATATACATATATGTAATAATTCTATACATATATTTATTTATCACTTTTTTATCTGCATGCAGACAGCATTTTTCTTCATATATCCTTTGTAGTTAATTTAGGTATTTTTAATAGACAAAATGACTTAGTCATTCAAAGTTTTTTTAAAACAATATTGCTGTTACTTTTTAAAACACTATTTTGGTCCTGCTCATTTCATTCTTCATTATTTCACGTAACTCTACCCATGTTTTTCTAAGATCATCAAGCTCATTATTTATTATAGCACAGTAATATTCCATCACAATCATAAACCACAACATGTTCAGCTATTTCCCAATCGATGGGCATTCCTGCAATTTCCAGTTCTTTGCCACCACAAAGAGAACTGCTATAAACAATTTAAAACATGTAGGTTCTTTTCCTTTCCTCCTAATCCTCTTTGGAAATAGATCTAGTAGTGGTATTGCTGGGTCAAAGGGTACAGACAATTTAATAACTCTTTGGACATAATTCCAAATTGTTCTCCAAAATGGTCGGATGAGTTCACAGTTCCACCTACAGTGAATTAGCATCCCAATTTTTCCACATCCCTCCATCATTTGTTGTTTTCCCCTTCAATCATTTTAGTCAACCTAGGGGTTTAAAATGATATCTCAAGATTGTTTTAATCTGAATCTCCCTAATTAATAATGGCATAGTATTTTTTCATATGGCTACAAAGTGTTTTGATTTATCTAAAAACTATCTGTTCATATCCTTTGACCAATTTTCAATTGGGGAAATGACTCATATTCTTATAAAGTTTACAAAGTTCTTTATATATTTGAGATATGAAACATTTATCTGAGAAACTCTAAAATTTTCCCCCCAGTTTTCTGCTTTCCTCCTGATCTTGGCTACATTTGTTTTAAGTGCTACGTAAATACAAGTTATTACTATTACCCTCTGAACCATATCTAAAAATATGAATGCTATCCATTCTTTTTCAGTACATTAGTAAACAGCATCTGGTTTCTATTCAAATAACATTAATCATTAAATGTCTACCATGTGCAAGGCACTATCCTGGGTACTAGATATTTAAAACAAAATAAAAACCAACTATGATCCTTGCCATCTAAGAGATTACATTCTAAATATGTACATACACACAAGAATGAACCAACAAACATTATTATCATTTATTATGTTAATAATTTATTAAATATTTATTATAAATAAACACATTGAGATAAATTAGTAATTAGTATAAATAAAATTATGAATAAATACATTTATAGATAACTTGATATATGATGTTAATATAAGGCAAATATTAACAAGCATTTAATAATAATGGTGTTAATTTTGTTATTATTTGTTTTAATAATAATAATTAGCTTTTATATAGAGCTTTAACATTTTCAGATATCTTTACATATGTTAACCTGTTTGATCTACTCTATGCTTGGCATTGAGGAATACAAAGATAAAATAGAAACACACAGTGTCTTCAAAGAACTAATCGTGTATTGATAAAATTAGACTTGCATACATATAAGTTATACAAAAACATACACAAGGTAAATTTAAAGTAATTTGGAAGGAAAGGGTTTTTATTAGGGAGATCAGGAAATGAATCATGTAGGATGTGTCATTTGAACTAGATATTGTAAAAGAAAGAGAAAAAAATGAGAGAATTATAGGCACAAGAGATGTTCTGTGCAAAGACGTATAGGCAGGAGATGAAAAGCACTATAGTCCAGTTTGTCTGAGAGTTTTCATGAGGAAAATTAATATGAAATATTTTTGGAAAAATGAGCTGGTGAAAAAAAAAGAAAAGAAAAGTAAGCTGGTACCAAGTTGTATAGAAGAGGGTTTAAAATTCAAAATGAGAGTTCACACTTGATCCTGAAGGCAAACAGAATTTTTTTGAGCAGAGGAAAGTCATTTTAGTAATATCAATTTGGCAGTTTGTGGAGAGTGTATTGAAAGAGGAAGAAGCTTGAATCATGGAGACAAATTAGGAAAGTATTGCTATAGTCTAGAGGTGAAGGTGATGGAGACCTGAACTATAGCCTTGTGACAGAAGGAGTGTGTATTAAGTGAGAGAGGTTATGGAGGAAAAAACAATAACTTCATTGTTAGTTGGTTATCAAGAACAAGAGAAACTGACCAATTAATGAGAATTGGATTTGTCAAATCTACATGAGTGGTAGGATGGTGGTAATCTCAAAAGAAAAAAAAATGGAAAATTGGGAATAAGAGTGAGTGTGGCAGAAAAAAGATGAATCTTAATTTGGAAATGCTGTGTTTGCCTACAGCAGAGTCAGCTGGAAATTACCAAGACAGTTGGAGATATAGGACTAGACATCCGGAGAGAGTCTAAGCTTATGTAAGTAGGTCTGGTGACTGTTTGCATAGAGAAAATAATGGAGTGCATGGGACCTGATTAGATCATTAAGAAAAAGGTTGCAGAGAGAAAAGAGGAGAGTAAAAAGCAAAGTAAATACAAAATAATTTCAAGGATAGAGGCATTACCAAATGAGAGAATCAGTAAAGGCCTCTTATAAGAGGTGGTCTTTGAGATTTATCTTGAAGAAAGGTAAGAATTCTTAAAAAAACAAAAAAACAGAGGTAAGGTGGGAATGCGGGTTTGAATTCCTGGTATGGAAGACAAAATCTACAAAAGCATGTTGGCAGGAGATCCAATGTCATATATAAGGAAAAGAAAGTAATTTTCGTAGGATGTCTCAAATGTGTAGTGTGTGAAGGGAACTCAACTGAAACAATTTTGGAAATATAGCCTGGAGCCAAATTATAAAGAGCTTTAAGCAGAGGGATTTGTGTTTTCTGACAGATGCCCTAGGGATAGTTTGAATGGGACTTCTAGGAAGTAGCAAGGCATAATAGTTCACTCTATTAAACAAAAATATGTTTTCCAGGAAGCTATACATGCATATTGAGATACATAAATATGGCAAGAAATCTTCATATCCTGACATGCCAGTGAAGCTGCTTTATTACATCTCAGTAAATAGTCTACATAAATATGAAACATGATAACTAGATATTATTTCTACTCATAGTATTATGGAAGAAAATATTCAAAAGTGACATCATTGAAATCTGTGAGGTAGGCATTTATTAAAATGTGTCTAGTGCTATCATTCTCTGGTTTGCAGGGGAAAAACTTATGTACTGAAATGAACATATGGGACTTCAATCTGTAGTAATAAGCCCTGCACAGCTGTGTAGCTGTTTAAGAAATAACAAAAATTT
>NW_020954022.1:0-4894 GCF_900497805.2 Vombatus ursinus
TGCTAACAGTAAGGAACAGCAGGGAAGGCTTCTCCAGGAAAGGTAAATGATGGGACTTTAGCTGGGACTTTAAGGAAGCCTGCCAAGCCAGGAGGTAGAGATGTGGAAGAAGAGTATCCAGGCATGGGAAGCAACCAGTGAAAGTGCCCAGGGCTGGGATATGGGTCACAGTGGGAGGAGTAAGATATAAGAAGACTGGAAAGGTAGAAGGGGGCAAGGTGTGAAGGGCTTTGAATGTCAAGGGATTTTATATTTGATCCTGGTCATAATGGGGAGCTAATGGAGCTGATTGAATAGAGGGTGATGTGGTCACATCTGAACTTTAGGAAGATTAATTTGATAGCCAAGTGAAGAATACATTAAAGTGACGAGAAACTTGAGGTAGGGAGACTCGAGTGCAGTCTACTACCATTGTCCCCGGTGTGAGGTGACGAGTACCTAGAGTAGAGTGGTGACAGTGTTAGAGGAGAGAAGGGGGCATGTTTGAGAGATATTAGAAAAAGAAAAACCACAGGACTTGGCACCAGAGGGGGAGAGAGAATGTGAGGAGTCAAAGATCATACTTAGCTTGTGAGCCTGGCTGACTGAGAGGATCGTGATGTCCTAGTGGAGAGATATAATGAAAATGTTTATTTCCATAAAATTGAAACAACCACTAGAAAAGTACCAGGCCAGGAAAAGGAGAAACACCTCTCCTTTGATTATACCATTTTGGAAGAACTGGAAATTTACAGGTCCCTAGAAGTACCTCTGATAATAGCTGCACAAAACCCATGAAACTTGGGACAGTACCCTCTTCACACTGGAAGCAGAGCCCTACCTTAACAAAGAATTTAAAAGTCAGTTAATTGGCTGGGGACATGAGCAGACAGCAGGAAAAAGAAAACTGACTATAGAATCTTACTTTGGTGGCAAAGAAGATCAAAACATACATCCACAAGAAGACAACAAAGTCAAAGCTCCTACATCCAAAGCCTCCAAGAAAAATACAAATTGGTCTCAGGTCATGGAAGAGCTCAAAAAGTATTTCAAAAAGCAAGTAAGAGAAGTAGGGGAAAAATTTGGAAGAGAATTGAGAGTGATGCAAGAAAATCATGAAAAATGAGTCAACAGCTTACTAAAGGAGACCAAAAAAAAACTGAAGAAAATAACACCTTAAAAAATAGCCTAACCCAAATGGCAAAAGAGGTCCAAAAAGCCAATGAGGAGAAGAATGCCTTAAAAGCAAAATTGGCCAAATGGAAAGGGAAGTTCCAAAGCTTACTAAAGAAAATACTTTCTTAAAAATTAGAATGGAACAAATGTAAGCTCATGACTCTTTGAAAAATCAAGAAATTATAAAACAAAACCAAAAGAATGAAAAAATAGAATACTATGTAAAATATCTCATTGGAAAAACAACTGACCTGGAAAATAGATACAGGAGAGATAATTTAAAAATTATTGGAGTACCTGAAAGTCATGATCAAAAAAAGAGCCTAGACATCATCTTTCAAGAAATTATCAAGGAAAACTGCCCTGATATTCTAGAACCAGAGGGTAAAATAGAAATGGGAAGAATCCACCTATCACCTCCTGAAAGAGATCCCCAAAGGAAAATCCCTAGGAATATTACAGCCAAATTTCAGAGTTCCCAGGTCAAGGAGAAAATATTGCAAGCAGTCAGAAAGAAGCAATTTAAGTATTATAGAAACACAATCAGGATAACCCAAGATTTAGCAGCTTCTACAGTAAGGGAGCAGAGGGCTTGGAATATGATATTCTGGAGGTCAGAGGAGCTAGAATTAAAACCAAGAATCACCTACCCAGTAAAACCAAGTATAATCTTTCTGGGGGAAAAATGGATATTCAATAAAATAGAGGACTTTGAAGCATTCTTCATGAAAAGAGCAGAGCTGAATAGAAGATTTGACTTTCAAATACAAGACTCAAGAGAAGCATGAAAAGGTAAATAGGAAAGAGAAATCGTAAGGGACTTATTAAAGTTGAAATGTTTCCATTCCTACATGGAAAGATGATATTTGTAACTCATGAGACTTTTCTCAGTATTATACTAGTAATCTTTTACAGTGGAGGGAAAGAGGAGGGAGGTGAGAGGGAATGAATGAATCTTACTCTCATTGGATTTGGCTCAAGGAGGGAATAACATACATATTCAATTGGGTATGGAAATCTATCTTACCCTACAGGAAAATAGAGGGAAAGGGGATGGGAGGGGGATGATAGAATGGAAGGCAGAATGGGGTAGGGGGTAATCAGAAGTAAACACTTTTGAGGAAAGACAGGGTCAAAGGAGAAAATAGAATAAATGGGAGAGCAGGATAGGATGGAGTGAATTATAGTTAGTCTTTCACAACATGACTGTTATGGAAGTGTTTTGCAAGACTACTCATGTATAACCTATATCAATGCCTTCTCAATGAAGGTGGATGGGGAGGGAGGAAGGGGAGAAAATTTGGAGCTCAAAGTTTTAAAAATGAATGTTAAAAATTGTTTTTACATGTAACTGAGAAATAAGATACACAGGCGATGGGGTATAGAAATCTATCCTGCTCTACAGGAAAATAGAAGGGGAAGGGGAAAAGAGAAGGGGGGGTTGTGATTGAAGGGAGGGCAGATTGAGGGAAGGGGTATTCAGAATGCATGCTATCTTGAGGTGGGGGGAGGGGAGAGATGGGGAGAAAATTTGGAACTCAAAATCTTGTGGAAGTGAATGTTGAAAACTAAAAGTAAATAAATGAAACAAAATAAAGTAAATAAATAAATAAATGTTCAGGTAAAAACAAAATAAAGGTCAATTTTGTCACCAAATCTTGGCCAGACACAGAAAAAGATGCAGAAAATTGATGGATGGAGTGAGAAACCATTAGACAAGTTGTGTAAGGAGACAGAGAAAGTGCTTGTGAAGAGGGAAGATGAGAAGCAGAGACAGAAAGCCAAAATCATGGTTTCAGCCATGGATGAGGTGGTTAAGAGAAAGTTGTATGGGGAAAGATCAGGAAATGGAAGAGGAAAGGGAGAGAAAGGAAGGAGGGCTCAGCAAGGAGAATGGATGGGGGCAGGAAGAGGAAAGGGAAGAGGGAGGGGCAGAGGTAGGCTAAATTATAACCCCTCTAATTCTGCCAGATGTTTCTATTGTGGAAAATGTGGTCACTTTAAGAGGCAATGTCCTGAACCAAAGGAGGAAGGAAAATTAGCACCTCTCGTGACTTTTGATGAGGAATGGGGAGGTCAGGGGCTTCTGAATGGTTGGTCCCACCTGGAGCCCTTGATAAACTTAAAGGTGGGACCTTGGGAGTAAGAAGTAGTCTTTTTAGTGTACACTGGGGCAAGTAGTTCATCTCTGAATTTCAAACTAGAAGGGGTAAAATTTTCTACTCAGAAACTTATAGTCTCAGGAGTTAAGGGAGAGGGATTCTCGGCACCCATATTTAAACTTATTAAATTAAAATTAAAATAAGAAGAGATAATTGGACAACTGCTATTTTTTCCTGAGGCAGGTAGTAATTTATTAGGGAGAGACTTAATAGTGAAATTGAATTTAAAAATGGAAGTGTATAACCAGGAAATACAAGTGAAAATAGCATTACTAACAGAAGAAGAAGAGAGGCAAATAGATCCAATAGTCTGGGTTAGAGAAGGAAATAGAGGTTTGAAAATTCCTCCATTGGCTGTGACCCTGAAGAAAGAAGGTGAAGTGGTGTGAGTGAGGCAATACCCCATTCCCACGGAAGGGGCTACAGCCAGTTATTGAGGGGTTAATAAAGGATGAGTTATTGGAACCTTGCATGTCTCCATATAACACTCCCATTTTGCCAGTCCATAAGCCTGATGAGTCCTATCGTTTAGTCCAGGACCTATGGGCAGTTAATAAAATAGTTTCAGTAAGACATCCAGTGGTCCCGAATCCTTACACCTTCATGGGAAAAATTACACAACAGGATGGATGTTTTAGTGTAGTCTACTTAAAGGATGCCTTCTGGACCTGCCCCCTAGCTCCAGAAAGTAGAGATTTATTTGCCTTCGAATGGGAGCACTCTCTTACAGGAAGAAAAAAATAATTTAGGTGGACTTTTGTACCTCAAGGATTTACAGAATCCCCAAATTTATTTGGGCAGGTTTTGGAGCAATTATTAGAAAAATTTCCAGTGCCAAAAGGAACCACTTTATTATAATATGTAGATGATCTATTGATATTAGGAGAAAAGAAAAAGTAGTGGAAGCAATAAGTGCTTTACTAAATTTCCTCGGGAAAGATCTTTCCTGGGGAAGGAGCTCCCAAAAAGAAATTACAATATGTGGAAAAGGATGATTAGTGACCGAATCTTGTATCAATCCTACCTTTTTCCTTGAGAAAGGAGAGAATGTGAAAATTTGGAACATAACTGCCTTGACATCATAGAGTATCAAACAAGTGTATGTCCAGATTTGAGAGACATCCCCCTCCATGATGGGCACTGTCTTTTCATTGATGGATCTTCCAGAGTAAACGACCGAAAAAGACATAATGGGCATGCTGTCATTGATGGTGAAAGTAACTCTTTAGAGGAATCTGATAGGTTACCTAATAGCTGGTCAGCTCAATCTTGTGAATTATATGCCCTCAATCAAGTTCTGAAGTTGTTGGAAGGAAAGGAGAGCACTATATATACAGACTCCAAGCATGCTTATGGGGTAGTTCATACATCTGGAAAAATTTGATGTGAAAGGGGAATGATAAACAGCAAAGGGAAGGAATTGATACGTGAAGCATTGGTGAAGCAGGTACTGACCAACTTATTGTTACCAAATGAAATTGCCACAGTACATGTGAATGGCCACCAAAAAGGAGGAATACTTGAAGCAAAGGGAAACAGATTAGCAGAGGAGAAGGCTAAGGAGGTCCATGGAACCA
>NW_020954022.1:4904-25273 GCF_900497805.2 Vombatus ursinus
AGACAGCCTGGCTTTAGACCATTTCAAAGTGCACAAGTAGATTTTACCAAAATGCCAAAAGTAGGGAGACTTAAATATTTATTAGTTTTCGTGGACCATTTAACTGGATGGGTCAAAGCTTATCCTTTGCCTAATGCTACAGCAGCAGGAGTAGCTTAAGATAATTTTGGAACATGTAATTCCACTATATAGTTTAGCAGAAAATACAGATTTGGACAATGGTAGTCATTTTACATCCCAAATTTTACAATGAATAATGGATTATTTGGAAATAAATTGGGAATTTCATACCCCTTGGCACCTTCCCTCATCCGGGAAGGTGGAAATGATGAATCAGAATAAAAATACACATTTCCATATTAATGTTGGAAACAAAATTGCCCTGGACTAAATGCCCACCAATAGTTTTAATAAGAATTAGGACTTCACCTCGGAAAGATCTTGGTATATCACCCTTGAAATGTTGTTTGGATTACCTTATCCAGGAGGGCAGGGAGACATCCCTACTTTTGAGACCAAAAAAAAAAATAGATTTTTGAGGAACTATGTACTGGTACTATCCATTCTATTTTCAGATTTGAGGAAGAAAGGACTTTTGGCTCAGACTCTACCATTGAAATTCACGGTGCATAAGTACAAACCAGGGGATTGGGTACTGCTCAAATCCTGGAAGGAGACCAAACTTCAGCCTGACTGGGAAGGCCCCTACCAAGTGTTGCTGACCACAGAAACAGCAATCCGGACAACCAAAAAGGGGTGGACACATTATACCAGAGTCAAAGGACCAGTGGACAAACCCCGGGAATGGACTATTCAAACTTGTCCTGACCCAGGAAGGGAGGGGATGTCAAAAGACCTTGGATTGATCATTCTTGTGCTTACAATAGTTTCTTATACTTGTGGTAATATTCTTGGTGACCATTTGTGAGAAACCTAGAGAAGGAATCCCTTTATTGAAGCAGCTAGTTGAAGATGATAGGTGTAGGGCTCCTGTGGGTATAGTATTAGAATGATAAGAACAGTTACATTCCCTGAGAGAATTATGGCAGAACCATAGCAAGTGCTTCCATCGTCGTACATAGTGATAGCAGTCCTAAACCTCCCTGGTATGGCCTGTCCTGTGCCTCTTCCCATTGCTCCTAATGCCTTTTTACAACTAGCCAACATAGTGGCTAACACTTTCAACCTGAGCGGTTGTTGGGTCCATGGAGGTCCTGAAACAGCAGAATCATGATCATGGCCCAGTACCTTTGAGTCCAGCCTGGGTATTCAGTAACCAGTCAAAGGTAAGGAATAGCACTGATTTCTGAGACGAGAGAGAAAAACATAGTTGGCCCTTGGCTAGAAGTGTTCGAGGACAATATTGCCCATCAAATGGGGGCAGGAGAGAACCTGGGAGAAAGTGGCTGTGAGTGGACTGACTCCTGGGGAGAGGACTGTAGAGGAGAAAATGGTTGCCTCATTAATTACACATGGAAAGGGAAACAGCAATTGTGGTAGTGTAATTCAACATTTATGGAAGGAGGACTCTTAGGATCAGAAGAAAAGCAGTATTACCCCACAGTGTGAGGGAGACCCATGTTGTTTAGCGAAGAAAGACCCGCATTAAAGGGACATTATTCGATTTGTGGACTAACTGCTTACACCCACCTACCATTTAATTGGACAGGAGTATGTTATACAGGATTAGTAAGATCAGGCTTTTTCTTTTTAGAAGGACCAAAGGGGCATGACCTTGGGTTCCCATTATATGATGATTTCCAAAGACAGAAAAGAACCTTAGATACCAGCATTACCCAATCAGGAGATGTCAATGGTTGGGGGAATGAATGGCCACCTGAAAAAATAGTTCAAACTTATGGGCCAGCAACTTGGGCCCAAAATGGGAGTTGGGGATATAGAACTCCCATCTATCTCTGTAATAGATTAATTAGGCTCCATGCAGTGGTAGAAATCATAACTAAGAGGCTGCTAGGTGGCACAGTGGATAGAGCACCAGCCCTGAAGTCAGGAGGACCTGAGTTCAAATTCAGCTTCAGACCAAATGCTTGACACTTACTAGCTGTGTGACCCTGGGCAAGTCACTTATCCCCAATTGCCTTAAAAAAAAAAAAAGAAAGAAATCATAACTAAGCAAACTGCACAAGCTTTAGAACTTCTTGCTGATCCAGTCACCCAGACACAGACAGCTGTGTATCAACATAGATGAGTATTAGATTATTGTCTAGCAGAAGAGGGAGGAGTTGGCAGAAAATTTAATGTGAGTAATTAGTGTCTAAAAATTGATGATAGTGGACAAATAGTTAAAAATTTGGCTACAAAAATTCATCAAGTGGCACATGTGCCAGTTCAAAAGTGGAAAGGATGGTTTGACTCACACTGGTTTAATCGGCCAACAGGAACATGGTGGAAGCAACCTGGAATGATAATTCTGTCAGGATTAGGGGGATTATTATTTATACTGTGCTTGATTCTTTGGCTGATAAGACTTTTTCCACATGTGGTAGAGGGGATGCAAGTTGTCATGTTACCTAAAAAGACAAAGCAAGGTGTCTCAATTATGGTAGTAAAAAAGAAAACCCAGTCCTAGAGAAGAAAGAGAGGACAAAGAATGTTTAAAACTTCTTGAAAATTTTGAGAAAAGGGCTAAGAAGGAAAATGAGAAATTATGGAAACAAAACCCATATTAAAAGAGAGAAGGAGAAATTGAGGGATATAATGAAAATGTTTGTTTCCATAAAATTGAAACAACTACTAGAAAAGCAGCTAAGTAAAATGAGATACAGCTGGTCTTATCTTGTTTTGCTGTTAGAAGTCAGTAAGTAGGATAAAGGTTAAGCTTTGCTTAGAGTGCACATGCTTAATAGGCTCATGAATAGTAACTTCTCCACAGGGGTGGTGCGGCGTTAAGACGCCATTTTCTGAACATGCAATGTATGTAGAAGGAAGGAAGACATGTCAAGGAGCAGATGTGTTATAGGCGTGCTGGCAAATTGTACACTCTAGAGTACTCAGTCAATGATGAAACAGGAGGGACTTTGCGGCCAGGATTAGAGATAAATAGTGAACTCCTGCTTTTGTACAGTGTGTCCTAGTGCATAGGACACTCTCGGTTGCAACTGCTTAATAAACTGGGCTTTTAACTTCATCCCTCCTGAGTCTGAATGAGTTATTTCTCACATAGATAATACAAGGGCATTTCAGAAGTGGGGAGGGCTTGGGAGGAAAGATGAGTTAATTTTTATACAGAAATCCCTGTTTTACACCATAACTGACAAGTGGTTATCCAGCCTTTGTTTGGAGATCTTCAATGCAATGGGACCCATAAGCTTCTAAAGCATCCCATTCCATTTTGCTATTGATTCAAAACCTGACTCTTTGTAACTTCCCCTGCCACCTCTCCCCGCCCAAAGTGTTCTTGGCTCTTCTAGGGCAAGGCAGAACTATTCTAATCCCACTTTTAATTTGACTTAACAGCTTTTCAAATATCAAAGGAGATGATATATGTACAATGCATTGCTAGGATCAAATGAGATAATAATTGTAAAGCACTTCACAGAGTGTCTGGCACATAGTAGGCACTACATAAATGTTAGATTTATTCTTATTATTACTTGCTCACATCTGTCCCCTGAATCCTCCCAGTAGAATGTAAGCTATATGATCTGATTTCATGCTTTTGGAAGTATTCCTCTATTTCTTCTGTGTTTTCAGTTTTGTGGGAACCCACTCCCTCCCATCTTCAGAACAAAACCTCTTTTCTTTCTTGACAGTTTCCCCATCCTCCTCACCTACTCCTTTGTATGCTCTTCTCTTTTTGATACCATGAAGGTCAGCTTCTCCATCCTCATTCTCTTTGATCTCTCTCTAGCTTTTGACACTGTTGATCATTCTCTCCTTCTTGGTACTCTCTTCTCTCTAGGTTTTTAGGATACCCCTCTATCCTGATTTTCCTCCTACCTATCTGACCTGTTCTCTGTCTTTTCTGGATCCTCCTGCAGATCACACCCTCTAACCACAGGCTTCAGGGCAACTCCAGAGCAGCACCACACAGCCAGGGTCTCCAGCCCCTGTTACAAGAAACTTGGGAAAGTGACCCTTCCACCCTAGCAACAGAATTCAACTTTAAAAATAGTCAAATAGGCTTGAAAAGATGAGAAAAAACCCTGACCATAGAAAGTTCTTATGGAGACAGGGAAAATTCAAGACACAAACTCAGAAAAGGACAATAATGTCAAGACATCTATATCCAAAACCTCAAAGAAAAATGTGAATTGTTCTCAAGCCCAGAAAGAACTCCTGGAAGAACTCAAAAGAGTTTAAAAATGAAATGAGGGGGCAGAGCCAAGATGGCAGAGTAAAAGCAGTGACTTGCTTGAGCTCTCCCCCAAACCGCTCCAAATACCTGTAAAAAATGGCTCTAAACAAATTCTAGAGCAGCAGAACCCACAAAAAGACAGAGTGAAACAAATTTCCAGCCCAAGACAACCTGGATGGTTGATTGGAAAGGTCTATCATGCCAGGTTGGGAGAGGACTGCAGTTCAGTGTAGGCATGCAGGCAAAGACCAGGCCTCAGCAAACCCAGAGCAGGCCTCAGGGGACTGAATCATGGGCAGCTGTGGCAGTTTCCAGACTTCTCAACCCACAAATACCAAAGACAACTTAGAAGGTCAGTAGGAAAGGTCTGTTGGATCTGGGTGAGAGAGAAGCTTGGTCCTAGTCCCAGTCCTTGTGGGACTAGTGGTGGTTGCTTCTGGAGCTCTTGATCTACAGACTGAGGGGGAATCGAGTGGCTGAGTGACCTCTTTGCTGGTGCTGAGGCAGGATTCTCTTGCTTTGCCCCTGGTTGGATCTGGGTCACAGTTCTAGGTGGTGATCCTGGGGTGAGGAGGAGTGCTGGCATGGTGGACCTTGCAGTGGCTGTGGAAAGACAATCCTTCTCACAGTTCCAAGGCAGAAAAGAGTGTTTGTGGTCACTCATAGACCACATCACAGGCCAGGAAAGGAGTAAACACCTCACCTCTTATCATACTACCTTGGAAGAACTGAAAATTTATAGGTTCCTAGAAGTATCTCTGAAAACAGCTGCACAAAACCCCTGAAGCTTGGCACAGTACATTCTCCACACTGGAAGCAGACCCCCACCTTAACAAAGAGTTTACATGTATGACACATGCTATATCAATCACTTTATTTATTTAGGCTATATCAATATGCTAAGCATTATCATTGTCCTAATGTGTACATCTAACTTTTCTTGTTGTTTAATCTTACTATTATTCCCTGTTGTGTTCTCCTCCCCTTTCTATTCCTTTCAAAAAGACTGGAAAAGGCTCAATGGTATTACTAAATTGTATAGTGAAGTAGGGCAAACTTAATATCACTTGATAGTTCTTGGGCCTCATGGGTATTGCATGTATCATCCCACATACCAAGGAGAACTCAACTCACGGGAATTTGTCCATCAGAGAGGGATTCTCTCCCACAACCTAGATCTAGTTATGCCCCACCCTTGACAGGAAGCTTTGCAGTTGTCGCTTTGGCTCAGTTAACTTGTGCACCCTTAATAGGAAGATACTAGAATGGACAAACCCCAGTCACATGATTTTCACCCTCCTAGGAAGTCACCACATTTCTTTTAAGCTCAACAACTCCCAGGGAGTATGATAGCACACTGACCCAAGCTGCCTCTGTTCCTGTCAGTATGCCACTACCACCTTCTTCTTTATGTATTACCCAGGACCATGGCCTCTACTGTTGTTCTTATAGTAACTCTTGATTTTGGCAAAATAACCAACTGTATCCGTAGCATGACCTTCCCTGATTTAAGTAGGAGAGATCTTTTCATCTGTGCCAGAACTTGTCCCTACAACAATGAGCCCAAGTATGTTTCCTTAGCAAACCTTGCCAGCAATGGCCTAGATTGGATTAGATATGCCAATACTTTTGCTGGACAAAGGTTAGGTTCCACCAGATTTCTTTTTTTTTTTTTGGTGAGGCGATTGGGGTTAAGTGACTTGCCCAGGGTCACACAACTAATAAGTATTAAGCGTCTGAGGCTGGATTTGAACTCAGATCCTCCTGAGTCCAGGGTCAGAGCTCTATCCACTGTGCCACCGATCTGCCCCCTGGTCTCACCAATTTTACATGGAGTTTAGGATCACCAGGACAGTTCTTCATCTGTGGAGATAAGGCTTATGCCTCTCTTCCCTCAACTTGGTTTGGAATTTTAGGAATCACCCTGTCCCAGCCTCTTTAATCACACCATTAATTGATTATTAATTGATTTTTCTGACCATTAACTGGTTGGAAGAAGTGCTACTAGAAATCTGGTTGATAGTGGCATTGCTACAAAAAAAAGAGAAATAGTAGTGAGTAACCTTGTGAATGGAAATGAGTTAAGGATGAAGATCCTCTGGTCCCTATTCCCATCCACAGAAGTGGCAACATTAGAGTGGGCTACTAGAAACCTCCCTCTCACTGGAAACTGAGAAGTTTGCCCAGGCCACTAGTAAATCCATTTTCTCCCTTCAAATTGAGGTGGATTCCATGGCACAATTGGCCTACAAAAGCATTATTAAATTATTAAAGCATCATGAGGAGGGGTCTTTGCTATAATCAATCTCTTTGTTCTTATACTAACTGGTCAGGGGAAATTGTGATGACCCTCAATGAAATTCAACAGGTTATAGCAGAAAAACAACTGCCTAAACAAAATGACCCATGGTGGAAACTTTCATGAGTCACTTGGCTGCTTTCCTATTTCACTTAGTTGCAGGGTAATGGGTTATTAGCCACCATAGGTAAATGTGCTTTTTTTTTTCCCTTGGTGTGTGGCTTTTATTTTTGGCCTCTGTTATTAACTGTTGCCCTAAACTTGGGAAAGGATGACACCTGGTGGTCTTTTCTTGGTAGCAAGTGTGATTCTGATTATGAAGCCGTGATAAAACTGACAGATTTGGCTTATAGATAACTGGTTAATGGAGGAATGCCCTGGCTCCTCCCCATTAAGCAAAGGGGGAAATTGATAAGCTAACATGAAAGTCAATTACGAAATGGAGTTGGTTTGGTGTGGGAAGAGAACCAATCATGAACACTGGCTCTATCTGATGCTGTCACATGTATTATCTTCCATACCGATTTTCTGTAAATCATCCACGGTAAACTAGATGGTATAACTCATCTCCTTTTGAAATACTTTTTGGCCATCCTCCCATTAAGACAAGACCTTTTCCCCCTGGATCATTATTAGGAGGAGATATTTCTGTTTTCTCATATACAGGAACTACAATCAATTCCTCTACCTGCCCGTAATACCTGCCCGTGAGACTGGCTTGGAGCATTCCTGAAGCATGTGTGGGGGATTGGTGGGGGTGGGGGTTTGTGTGTGGCTGAAGGAAAAATGAACTGCCTGCCTGTCTCCTGTGGTATACTCGGGGGGGGGGGGGAGCAAGGGCTGCAATGGGCTTTTATGAAGTGTGCAGGGGATTTGTGGCTTGCTTTAGGGGTACGGGGGCTTCTGTGGGGCTGAAAAAAGAATGAACTCCTTCCCAGGTGGAGCTGAGCAAGGATTCAGAAATCAATTCCTCTACTGGAATACCCCCCACAGTGCGACGCCAGAACCAGAGGGTAAATTAGTCATTGAAAGAATCCATTGATCACCTCATGAAAGATATCCTCAATTAAAAAAGCCAAGTAATATTGTAGTGAAATTCCAAAATTACCAGGTCAAAGAGAAAATTCTGGGGCAGCTAGGTGGCACAGTGGATAGAGCACCAGCCCTGGATTCAGGAGGACCTGAGTTCAAATATGACCTGAGACACATAACACTTACTAGCTGTATGACCCTGGGCAAGTCACTTAACCCCATTGCCTAGTAAAAAAAGAAAAAAAAGAAAAAAAAGAAGAAAAAGAAAAAAAGAAAAGAAAAAAAAGAAAAAGAAAAGAAAATTCTACTAGCAGCTAGAAAGAAACAATTTAAGTATCATAGAACCACAGTCAAGATTTTGAAGGACCTTGCAACTTCTACCTTAAAAGATAGGAGGGCATAGAATACAATATTCTGCACAGCAAAGGAGCTTAGATTACAGGGGAGGGGATGGGAATTCAATGAAATAGGGGACTTCCAAACCTTCCTGACGAAAAGACCAGAGCTCAACAGAAAATTTGACCTTCAAATACAAAACTCAAGAGAGACACAAAAAGATAAACAGGAAAGAAAAAAAACAACAACATCATATTATTAATAAAGGCAAACTGTTTACATTCCTACAAGGGAAGATAACACTTGTAACTCTTGAGAACTGTAATGTTATTATGACATTTAACAGTGGATATACTTAGAGGGCTTGGGTATAAGTTGGTTTTCATGTGATGGTATAAAATCTAATTAAGTGGTGAAAAGGGATTGTGCTGAGAGAAGAGGAAAGGAGGAGGCAGACAAGGATAAATTACATCACATGAAAAGGCACAAAAATCTAATACAGTAGAGGGAAAGACGGGAGACAGATGAGCATTATTTGAACCTTACTCTCATCACATTTGGTTCAAAGAAGAAATAATATACTGAGTTAGGTATAGAAATCTAACTTACCCTATAGGAAGTAGGAGGGGAAAGGGAAAAGAAAAGGGAAAGGATGAATAGAAGGAATGGCAGACTGAGGGAGGTTGTAGTTGAAAGGGAGAAAGGAGAGAGAAAAGCATAAAGGGCGGGGGAGAATAGAATGGAGAGGAAGACACAGATAGTAATCAGAACTGTGAATGTGAATGGAATGAACTCTCCCATAAAACAGAAATGGATAGCATAGTGGATTAAGAACCACAATCCTACAATATGTTGTTTACAAGAAACACATTTGTTTTTTTGTTTTTTGTTTTTGGCCATTGGGGTTAAGCGACTTGCCCAGGGTCACACAGCTAGTAAGTGTCAAGTGTTTAGTCTGAGGCCAGATTTGAACTCAGGTCCTCCTGACTTCAGAGCTGGTGCTCTATCCACTGTGCCATCTAGCTGCCCCACAAGAAACACATTTGAAGCAGAGGGATACACACAGAATAAAGGTAAAAGGCTGGAGCAAAATATATTATGCTTCAGCTGAAGTAAAAAAAGTAGAGGTAGCAATCCTGTTCTCAGACAAAGTAAAAAAAAATAAATAAATCTAATTAATAGAGATAAGAAAAGAAATTACATCCTGGTAAAAGGTACCATAAATAATGAAGTAACGTCATTACTAAACATATATACACCAAGTGATATAGCAGTCAAATTCTTAAAGGGGAAGTTAAGGGAGATACAGGAAGAAATAGACAGCAAAACTATACTAGTGGGGAACCTCAACCTCCCTCTTTCTGAACTAGATAAATTTAACCACAAAATAAACAAGAAAGAAGTTAAGGAGATCAATAGAATCTTAGAAAAGTTCAATATGGTTGACCTCTAGAGAAAACTGAATGGGGACAGAAAGGAATATACTTTTTTCTTGGAGATGCATGGCACCTACACAAAAAGTAACCATGTACTAGGGCATAAAAACCTCACAATCCAATGCAGAAAGGCAGAAGTATTAAATGCATCCTTTTCAGATCATGATGCAATACAATTACATGTAATAAAGGGCCATGGAAAAATAGACTAAAAATTAATTGGAAACTAAATAATCTAATCCTAAAGAATGAGTGGGTCAAATAACAAATCATAGAAACAATCAATAACTTCATTCAAGAGAATGACAACAGTAAGACAACATACCAAAACTTATGGGATGCAGCCAAAGCAGTTCTTAGGGGAAACTTTATATCTGTAAATACTTACATAAATAAAATAGAGAAAGAGGAGATCCATGAATTGGGTATGCAACTAAAAAAGCTAGAAAAAGAACAAATTAAAAATCTTCAATTAAATGCCAAATTAGAAATTCCTATAACCAAAGGAGAAATTAATAAAATTGAGATTAAGAAAACTTTTGAACTAATAAATAAAACTAAGAGCTGGTTTAATGAAAAAAAAAACCAATAAAATAGGTAAACCTTTGGTTAATTTGATTAAAAAAAGAAAACCAAATTACTAGTATCAAAAATGAAAAGGGTGAATTCACCACCAATGAAGAGGAAACTAAAACAACAAATAGGAGCTGTTTTGCCTAACTGTATGCCAATAAATTTGACAATCTTACTGAAATGGATGAATATGTACAAAAAATATAAATTGCCCAGATTAATAGAAGATGAAATAAAATACTTAACTAACCTCATTTCAGAAAAAGAAATTGAACAAGCCATCAATGAACTCCCTAAGAAAATATCTCCAGAGACAGATGGATTTACAAATGAATTCTATCAAACATTTAAAGAACAATTAGTTCCAATACTATATAAACTATATGGGGAAACAGGCAAAGAAGAAGTCTTATCAAATTCTTTTTATGATACACATATGGTGCTGATACCTAAACCAGGAAGAGCCAAAACAGAAAAAGAAAATTATAGATCAATTTTCCTAATGAATATAGAACAAAAATTTCAAATAAAATATTGGCAAAGAGATTATAATGACTTATCAGGAGGATAATACACTATGACCAGGTGGGATTTGTACCAGGAATACAGGGCTGGTTCAATATTAGGAAAATGATCAACATAACTGACTACATCAATAATAAAACTAACAGAAATCATATGATTATCTCAATAGATGCAGAAAAAGCTTTTGACAAAACACAACATCCATTCCTATTAGAAACACTATAGAGCATAGGAATAAATGGAGCTTTCCTTAAAATAAGTAGCATCTACCTAAATCATCAGCAAACATTATATGTAATGGGGATAAGCTAGAAGTACTTCCAATAAACTCAGGGGTGAAACAAGGATGTTCATTATCATTACTGTTATTTAATATTGTACTAGAAATTCTAGTTTTAGCAATAAGAGAAGAAAAAGAAATTGAAGGAATTAGAATAGGCAAAAAAGAAAAAAAGCAATCACTTTTTGCAGATGATGTGATGGTATATTTAGAGAATCCTAGAGAATCAACTAAAAAAACTACTTGAAATAAGTAACAACTTTATCAGAGTTGTAGGATATAAAATAAACCCACATAAGTCATCAGCATTTCTATATGTTACTAAGAAAGCCCAGCAGCAAGAGACAGAAGAGAAATTCCATTTAAAGTTGCTGTAGACAATTTAAAACATTTTGGAGTTTATCTGCCAAGACAAACCAAAGAACTATATGAACACAAATTACAAAACACTTCAAACAAATAAAGTCAGATCCAAACAATTGGAAAAATGCCAGTTGCTCATGGGTAGGCCAAGTTAATATAATAAAAATGACAATTCTACCTAAATTAATTTACTTATTCAGTGCCATGCCAATCAAACTACCAAAAAATTATTTGATAGAGCTAGAAAAAATAACAAAATTCATCTGGAAAACAAAAGGTCCAGAATACCAAGGGAATTAATGAAAAGAAATGCTAGAGAAGGTGGCCTAGTCATTCCAGATCTTAAATTGTATTACAAAGCAACAATCATCAAAACTACTTGGAACTGGCTAAGAAATAGAGTGGTGAATCAGTGGAATAGGTTAAGTACACAAGACCCAGTAGTCAATGATTACAGTAATCTACTGTTTGATAAACCCAAAGATTCCAGCTTCTGGGATAAGAATTCACTATTTAACGAAAACTGTTGGGAAAACTGGAAAAGAGTATGGCAGAAACTAGGCATAGACCAATATCTTACACCATATACCAAGATAAAGTCAACACAGGTACATGATTTAGATATAAAGGCTGATAGTATAAGCAAACTAAGACAGCAAGGAATAGTTTACATGTCAGATTTGTGGAGAATGGAAGATTTTATGACCAAACAAGAGATGGAGAAGATTATGAAATACAAAATGGATAATTTTGATTACATTAAATCAAAAAGCTTTTGCACAAACAAAAACAATACAACCAAGATTAGGAGGGAAGCAGAAAACTGGAAAAGAATTTTCACAACCAGTGTCTCTGATAAGGGCCTCATTTCTAAAATATATAGAGAACTAAGTCAAATTTATAAGAACATAAGTCATTCTCTAATTGAGAAATGATCAAAGGATATGAACAGGAAGTTTTCAGATGAAGAAATTAAAACTATCTATAGTCATATGAAAAAATGCTCTAAATCACTACTGATTAGAGAAATGCAAATCAAAATGACTTTGAGGTACCACATCACACCTATCAGGTTGACTAACATGAGAAAACAGGAAAATGATAAGTGTTGGAGAAGATGTGGGAAAATTGGTACATTAATACATTGTTGGAGGAATTGTGAACTGATCCAACTATTCTGTAGAGCAATTTGGAACTATGACCAAAGGGCTATAGAACTGTGCATACCTTTTGTCCCAGAAATACTATTTCTAGGTATGTATCCCAAAGAGATCATAAAAATGGGAAAAGGACCCACATGAACAAAAAATATTTATAGCAGCTCTTTTTTGTGATGGCAAAGAATTGGAAACTGAGGGGATGCCCATCAATTGGAGAATGACTGAACAAGTTGTGGTATATGAGTGTAATGGAATACCATTGTTTCACAAGAAATGATGAGCAGGCAGACTTCAGAAAAACCTGGAAAGACTTATATGAACTGATACTGGGTGAAGTGAGCAGAACCAGGAGAATACTGTACACAGTAACAGCAATATTGTGTGATGACCATAACTTTGATAGATTTAGTTCTTCTCAGCAATGTAAGGATCTAAGAAAACTCTGAAAGACCTATGATGGAAAATGCTATCCATATCCAGAAAAAGAACTATGGAGTCTGAATGCAGACTGAAGCAGACTATTGGCTCTCTCTCTCTTCTTTTTTTCTTCTTTCTTTTTCTTCTCATTGGTTCTAATTCTTCTTTACAACATGACTAATGTGAAAATATGCTTAACATGAATGTATATGTAGAACCTATATCAAATTGCACACTGTCTTGGGGACAGAAGAGGGGAGGGAGGGGGAGAAAATTTAGAACTCAAAATCTTATGGAAGTGAATGTTGAAAAGTAAAAATTAATTAATTAATTAAAAAGTAAAGAATTTCTTAAAAATTAGAATTGAGCAAATGGAACCCAATGACTTTATGAGAAGTCAAGAAACAATAAAACAAACCCAAAAAATGAAAAAAAAGAAGACAATGTGAAATGTCTCATTGGAAAAAAATGGACCTGCAAAATAGATCCAAGAGAGACAATTTAAAAATTATTGGAATTGGAATTGGAATTGGAAAAATTATTGAAAGTCATGATAAAAAAAAGAGCCTAGACATCACCTTTCAAGAAATTATCAAGGAAAACTGCCATGATATTCTAGAACTAGAGGGTAAAATAGAAATTGAAAGAATCTACCAATCACCTCCTGAAAGAGATCCCAAAATGAAAACTGCCAGGAATATCATAGCCAAATTCCAGAGTTCTCAGGTCAAGGAAAAAATATTACAAGCAGCTAAAAAGAAACAATTCAAGTATCATGGAGATACAGTCAGGATAACACAAGATTAACAGCTTCTACTTTAAAGGATTGGAGGGCTTACAATATGATATTCTAGAGGGTAAAGGAGCTAGAATTAAAACCAAGTATCACATACCCAGCAAAACTGAGTATAGTCCTTCAGGGGAAAAATGAACATTCAATGAAATAGAGGACTTTCAAGTATTCTTGATGAAAAGACCAGGGCTGAATAGAAAATTTGATTTTCAAATGCAAGACTGCAGAGAAGCACAAAAAGGTAGACAGGAAAGCGAAATCATAAAGGACCTAATAAGGTTAAAGTGCTTACATTCCTACATGAAAAGATGATATTTGTAACTCATAAGACCTTTCTCATTATTAGGGTAATTAGGAGGAGTATATATAGACAGAGGGAACAAGTGTAAGTTGACTATGAAGTGCTGATATCTAAAACATAAAATTAAGGGGTGAGAAAGGAATGTACTGGGAGAAAGAGAAAGGGAGAAGTAGAAGGGGGTAAATTATCTCACATAAAAGAGGCAAGAAAAAGATTTTACAGTGGAGGGGAAAAGGGAGGAGGTGAGCGGGAGTGGGTGAACCTTACTCTCATCAGAATTGGCTCAAAGAGGGAATAACATACACACAATTGGGTACAGAAATCTATCTTAACCCTACAGGAAAGTAGGAGGGGAAGGAGATAAAAGAATGGGGGGTGTGGTCGAAGGGAGGGCAGATTGGGGGAGGGGGTAGTCAGAAACAAAACACTTTTGAGGAGGGACAGGTGAGAGGAGAGAGAATAGAATAAATAGGGGGGGATAGGATGGAGGGAAGTACAGTTAGCAATAGTAACTGAAAAAAAATTTGAATCAACTTTCTCTGATAAAGGCCTCATTTCTCAAACACATAGAGAACTGAGTCAAATTTATAAAAAACAAAAGCCATTCCCCAATTGATAAATGATCAAAAGATATGATCAGTTATCAGATGAAGTAATCAAAGCTATCTATAGCCATATGAAAAAATACTCTAATTATTGATTGGAGAAATGTAAATTAAAACAATTCTGAGATACTACCTCATACCTATTAGATTGGCTAATAGGACAGAGAAGGTAAATGACAAATGTTGGAGGGGATGTGGGGAAAATGAGACATTAATGCACTATTGGTGGAGTTGTGAACTGATTCAGTCATTCTGTGGAGCAATTTGGAAGTATGCCCAAAGGGCTATAAAACCATGCCTACCCTTTGACCTAGCAATGCCACTACTAGATCTATATCCCACAAAAACAATAGTAACTATGAAAAAAAATTTGAATCAAGTTTTTCTGATAAAGTCAAATTTATAAAAAAAAAGAGCCATTCCCCAATTAATAAATGATTAAAATATATGAACAATTTTCAAATGAAGGAACTATCTACAGCCATATGAAAAAATGCTCTAACTCACTATTGATTGGATAAATGCAAATTAAAGCAATTCTGAGGTACTACTTTATACCTATTACATTGGCTAATAGGTCAGAAAAGGAAAATGAGAAATGGTGGAGTGGATGTGGGAAAAATGGGGTCTTAATGTACTGGTGGCAGAGTTATGAACTGATTCAACCATTATAAAACCATGCACATCTTTTGACCTAATAATACCACTACTAGGTCTGTATCCTAAAAGAGATTTTTAAAAAAGCAAAGTAGAAGGATGTACATGTACAAAATATTTATAGCAGCTCCTTTCTTGTGTCAAAGAATTGGAAATTGATGGGATCCCCCATTGAGGTGGAATGGCTACACAACTTATGGTATGTGATTATGATGAAATACTATTGTGTTATGGGAAATGAGGAGTGAGATGCTCTTGAAAAAGCCTGGAGAGATTTGCATGAGTTGATGCAAAGTGCAATGAATTGTGTACAAAGTAAAGCAATACATTGATCCAAGACAACTCTGAAGGATTTATGATGAAAAATGCCATCCATGTCTAGAGAAAGAACTGATGGTGTCTGAATAGAAACTGAAGCATGCTTTTTTAAAACTTTATTTTTCTTGATTTTTGTTTTGATCTGTTTTCTTTTACAACATCACTATTATGGAAATATTTTGCATGATTACACATGTATAACCTATATCAAATTGCTGGCCTTCTCAATGAGGGGGTGGTGGAGGGAGGAAAGGGGAGAATTTAGAATTCAAAGTTTTAAAAATGAAAATTTAAGATTGCTTTTACTATGTAACTGGGGAAAAATAAAATAATAGTTTTAAAAAAAATAAAAATTTTGCATCAATATTCATTAGGGAAATTGGTCTATAGTTTTCTTTCTCTGTTTTGGCTCTTCCTGGTTTGGGTATCAGCACCATATTCGTGTTGTAAAAGGAATTTGGTAAAACTCCTTCTTAGCCCATTTTTTCCCCCAAAATAGTTTATATAGTATTAGGATGAATTGTTCTTTAAATGTTTGGTAGAATTTGCTTATGAATTCATCTGGTCCTGGGGATTTTTTCTTAGGAAGTTAATTGATGAGTTGCTAAATCCCTTTTCCAAAGATTGGATTATTTATTTTATTTCTTCTTTTGTTAATCTGGGCAATTTATGTTTTTGTAGATATTCATTCATTTCATTTAGATTGTCAAATTTATTGGCATGCAATTGGGCAAAATATCTACTATTAATTGTCCTAATTTCCTCTTCGTTGGTGATGAGTTCACCTTTTCATTTTTCATACTGGTAATTTTGTTTTCTTTCTTTTTTTAAATCAAATTAACCAATGGTTTATCTATTTTATTGGTTTCTTTTTCATAAAACCAGCTTCTCATTTTATTTATTAGTTTAATGGTTTTCTTACTTTCAATTTTATTAATCTCTCCTTTGATTTCTAGGATTTCCAAGTTGGTATTTATTTGGAAATTTTCAATTTGTTCTTTTTCTATCTTTTTAAAATTGCATGCCTAATTCATTGATTTGTTTTTTTCTCTCTAGTTTATTGATGTAAGCAATTAGAGATATAAATATTCCCCTAAGTACCACTTTGGCTGCATCCCATAAATTTTGTTATGTTGTCTCATTCTTTCATTTTCTTTAACTAAATTATCAATTGTTTCAATGCTTTGTTCTTTGATCCACTTATTTTTTAGGATTATATTAATTTAAATTAATTTTAATTTTTTTCCATTGTCCATTACTGAATGTTAATTTTTATTGCATTATGATCTGAAAAGCATGCATTTACTATTTCTGATTTTCTGTATTTGGTTGTGTGGTTTTTATGTCCCAATATATGATCAATTTTTGTGTAGGGGTCACATACTGCTGAGAAAAGGGTATTCCTTCTATTCCCATTCAATTTTCCCCAGAGATCTATCATATCTAACTTTTCCAGAATTTTATTCACCTCCTTAACCTCTTTCTTGTTTATTTTTTGGTTAGATTTATCTAGTTCTGAGGGGGGAAATTTGAGGTGCCTCACTAGTATAGTTTTATTATCTATCTCTTCTTGTAACTCATTCAACTTCTTCAGAAATTTAGATGCTACACTATTTGGTGCATTTATGTTTAGTATTGATGTGACTTTATTGTCTATGGTACCTTTCAGCAAGATATGGTTTCCTTCTTTATCTCTTTTAATTAGATCTATTTTTGCTTTTGCTTGTTCTGAGATTATGATTGCTACCCCTGCTTTCTTTGCTTCAGCTAAAGCATAATAGATTCTGCCCTTACCTTTACCCTGTGTATATTCTTCTACTTCAAATGTGTATTTTGTAAACAACATATTGTAGGATTCTGGTTTTTAATCCATTCTGCTATCAGCTTCCGTTTTATGGATGACTTCATCCCATTCACATTTATGGCTATGCCAACTGTGTATTTCTCTCCATGCTATTTTTTTTGTTGTTTATTTCCCTCTCTCTCTTACCCCACCACCCTTTACCTTCTCACAGTTGTTTCACTTCTGATCACACCCTTCCCCATTATAACCTCTCTTTTATCAGTCCCCTTCCCCCTTCTATTATCCCTGTCCCTTTTTACTTCCTTATAGAGTAAATTAGATTTCTATATCCAACTGAAGGTTTATATTATTCCCTCTTTGAGCAAATTTTGATGAGAATAAGGTTTAAGCTTTGTCCACCACCCCTGCCCCACCTTCCCCTCCATTATAATAGCTTTTTCATGCCTCTTTTATATTTGTGGGATAATTTATATTTGGGATAATTTGTGTGATGTTATATGAGAATGCTGCCATCCAGGGAGGATTTTTATTTTGTTTGGATTCAAGGCATATAATGCTCCATGCTATTGGCCTATTAGTGCAGTGGAACATAAATAACATTTGAAACCCAATGTTCTGGGTTCCGACCCTGGCATTCTTATTTACTATGACTTTACTTACTGAGAGTCAATTTCCTTCCCTATAAAAGGATTTGTATAAATGATGTCTAAAACCTCATCCATATCTGCTTCATATTACTATAGGTGAACATATGTTTCTGTTTTAGATTTCATTTTATGGCAGTGCTCTGCACTTCCTGGAAAACTTTTTCATTGTGTCTATCAAAGACTTTTCCCTCTTTTTAACATATGGTGGGAGGTAACACGTTTGATGAGAACCTTCACGGGCACAGGTAGTTCTACTGAGTCAAATGCTTTAAAACAATTATTTGCGGTAGACATCACAGGATCTCACATGCTCTACTTTTCAGTTACCTGACCCAAGATATGTGCTTTGAAACTATTTTGCAATGTCCTGCTTATTCTCTTTTTTAATACAATCTGTCCTCCAGGTGTGCAGAGACTATTCTCATAATGATTTTGCTAAGAGGAGACAACAGGCTTGATGGGTTGACAGTGACTTCTGTCTTCTTCATTGCCTTTATTTACTTGGCATGGTGGTGGTACAACACTCAGAACTTTGCAATTCTTTTGGAATCTTCCTCCATTTGAAGGAGGCTTAATAATGGAAGATTCCAGGAAAATGGCTCCATGAGAAATCACAAGAGAGTCCATCCAATGCCATCAAATGGTCTTCAGAACAGCAAGAAGAATGACAAAAGAAGAAGTATCAGGAATTTTCTAGAGAGAAAATGTGGACCAAAAGAAGAGGTCTATCATAATGGGAAATCATCATTCTGGATTCAAAGGAGCTGGGATGCAAGGCTTGCTGGCCCAAGTCTGGAGTAGCAGCTACTAGGAAGGCCAAAGCTGGCAGGAGTTTAGGCAAGAGGAGGAGGAAGAGGAGGAGAAGGAGGAGGAAGAGCTGAAGCTCTCAAAAGAATGAGAAAAAATGAACCAGAAAAGCACTGGCAGCAACCGATGAAAGTTAGATATTTCCCTACACAATAAAAATTACTGAAGGAATTTATGAGAGAAATAGAATTAGGTGAAAAATAAGAGAATCATTAAAAGGCTATGGGGAAGGGGTCAGGTTGGACTAAATTCAGGAGACTATTTAGGTGATTTCCAATTCTGATTCTGTGATGAATTCTTTGAATTTTGTAGTAATTGAGTTCTAGGAACAGCTGAAAAATATCTGGAAATGAGGAAACTAAGTCATTTGGAATCTAATGTAGAAAAAGTAATAGAAAATAGAAACACAGGTGTGATTGGTGCCAAGTAGAGTGATTCTGCTGGGGGGCATCCTGGCAGGAAGAATGAGGAAAGCAGAACATCATGGTGAAATGGTTAAAGATCCAAAGAAATACGAGGCAGACAAAAGTGAGAAGTTATGAGAACAGATTAAGGAGCAAGGCATCTCAGAATTAGTGTGGGTCCTTCAAGCTTCCTTAAAAGTAAGTTGTTCGGGGCAGCTAGGTGGCAAAGTGGGTAGAACACCAGCTTTGAAGTCAGGAGGACCCGAGTTCAAATCCAGCCTCACACACTTGACATTTACTAGCTGTGTGACCCTAAGCAAGTCAAACAGTTAACCCCAATTGCCTTTTACCCCCCAAAGCAAACTGTTCACAAGTTTGCATTGTTTCTATAGGATATTGTCCTCCCAGTTCTTTCCACTAGGAAAGGCTGCAGAGCTTCCTAGCTAAAGCAAAATGCCACCAGGTCACATTTGGCTCACATATGCAGAGGAGTGAGTGAAATGCTCACTGGTGGCCCAAGGTGGAGAGCCAGGGGTAGAGGTGCCCAGGTAATGCAGCCATCCTTCCTATTTCATCAGTTCTTTCTGTCCTTGGCTACAGGGTTTAGGAAGATATCATGTGTTTCTCTCTCTCCAGATGGAGGTCTTCAGTGCTCTTTAGCTCTATGTGTCTCTTTTTCTCAGAAAGCTCTGTCAATAATATAACCTAGTCAGCCACATAAGGCCTCCCAAAGTCTCTCTCTTGTAAATTCTGGGATTCTTGTTCTTGTAACCCCTTTCTTAATTTATGATAGACTTTGTCTTTTTAAAAATTAAATTATATTTCAATTATCTTTTTAATTAAAAATTTAAAATAAAACTTATTTCAATTATCAAGAATTTGTTTTTTTTTTCCTCCCACCTCCCCTCACTCATCCCTCTGCCTGAATACAAAAAGAAAACCAAAGCCCTTGTAATAAATAGACACAAGTCAAGCAAAAACAATTTCCCATATTGGAGATGACCAAAGATGTATCTCATTCTGAAGATTTAGTCCCTCATCTGAGGTGGGTAGCATTCTCCACCGCTGGTCCTCTGGAATTAGGGTTGGTCACTGTGTTTATCACAATTCGTAAAGTTTTCAAAATTGTTTATTTTTACAACATTGTTCTTGTACAAACTCTTCTCCTGGTTCTGCTTATTTCACTCTGCATTGATTCATACAAGGCTCCCTTGGTTTCTCCGAAACCATCTCTTTTATCATCATTCACAACAAAATACATTTAGCCAGTCTGAAATAGGTGTGTACTGTTTTA